>NW_026136702.1:16791440-16803940 GCF_905237075.1 Dicentrarchus labrax | reverse complement strand
GTTAATATTCTTTTAATATAACTATAATATTAAAATAATATAACACAGTTTATGATACGTTCTTAGAATCCATCTATGTTTTCTTACTTGCACAAAAGGTGTTTTTTAGAGAGACAGACAGAGAAAGTGACAGATAACATACAGCACATGTCACATTAGATGTATTGTATCTGCCTTGTATTCAACTGAGCTACCGGGAAGAAGATTCTTTTTCCTGGATTGATGTTCATTTTTCTTTCATGTCATGTCTCCGTGGTGGGTGGTTGCTTCTGCCAATGTGGACACACACCTGGCAGCTGGCCACCTCAGTAGCCAGACAATGCATTTCACTGTCTGCCTCTACTGACCGGCTCCATTGTAACAAGTGGCTTGCTTGACGGTTGTGACTCCCAAAGTTGTGGTTAGTGACCCACCAAGGGGTCACAAGATAAATCTTTGGGGTCAGGAGATGATAAAAAGAATAGGAAAGATGAAGAAACATAGTTATGCTACACAATTTTGTAGTATTTTTTTTTCTGACCTTGCTAATATTGGCTTTTTTTCAACTAAAAATAAGGAACGTTTTCAATTCTTCACTTGAAATCAGTGCATCCAGGGCATCTTGACAGTATTACCATAATCTCTTGCCTTTTTTTATATTTTAGCAAACTTGGAGCTTTTCATAACCATCCCACTACCACAGGATTCCTTATAGAAATGTCCTATCCATTAATGACTAATATCATAGTAAATGTTTGGTAGTAATCATCCCTATGGACTCCCATATATTACCTTAGAGCCATGTATGTAGAGTCTGTTTTCCTTCATAAAGTGTGTATTCGAGGGGACTAAGTAAAATTTTTTTTTTTACCCACTGTGCTTTGGGTGTATACAGTTTTAGCCTGCGTAGTCCCAGTAGGAATTAAATGTGTAACCCTGACTGTATCAGTGACATGCTTTACATATTATATATTATATATTAATGTGTGAAAGAACGCGTTAATGTGTGTGTCTGCTGTGCGTATGATCATGCAGGGATGACTGTATATGCACATGCATGTCTGTGCGCATGCATGTAGGTGTAAGTACACAGATGACAGCTGACTAGTATAATGAATGAAGTGCTGAATGTATTTCTCTCCAGGGTCTCCCTAATGGGGGTGCTGTGGGGAAATATAGTGCACACACACACTCATCTCCCCCAACATCGACAAATAACATACAGACATATCTCTCTTATATACCGTAGGCCCTGTCTCCTTTCCTATCCCTCACCAGGCATTCCTCTTCTCCCCTGTGAGGGAACCATTAGTCGGCCTGCTCTGTCTACTCACTCCCCCGGCTCTCACTTGGCCCCCGCTCACTTAGCACCTCCCCGCTCCAGGCCCTTCTCTCCATGCCACCATACGGCCTGGTTGTGGGAGGCCCAGAAATTGGACTCTTTTACCCCAAAACAGAAGGCCTTTGATGGGGATAGGCCAGGGGAATGAAGCTCTGACCAGTGTAAGAGACCCAGCCCCTCTCAACTTTCACAGGGGGACTTCCAAAAAACTCCAGGGACACAAGTAAGATGCGGGAAATAAGTTCATGTTTTATCCAAATATGTGACCTTGTACTCTTTCTATTTCGATTAATTCTGTGCCCAGTTTATACACATATTTTGAACAGATCAAGGAAACGGGAGGGGAATAATGTGGTTTCTAGACATATTTATACACACTCAAGGTGGTTTTTTTTTATTCCTCAATGGCTACCTCCCACTGCATATCTAATTTTTCCCACTATCCATTCAGTGAAGACTAAATATCTCTCTTATTTGAGTATGAAGTGTAGAATACAGAGGGCATTGTTTCCTTTGAATGTGTGTGTGTGTGTGTGTGTGTGTGTGTGTGTCAGCTTTCCTGTAAAGTTGTTGGGACATGACAGTCCTGGCAGATCCTCCTGTTCTTGTTGGATGAACTCTCTGTGACTCTCTGCTGAATATGTCACTGCTCAAGTAGGACACACATGCACGCACACACACACACACACACACACTTGAGTCTCACCTGACTAAAAACAAGTTACAACCAGGAAATTGATCAGTGGGATAACAAAGGACCATATAATTAAGGAACTGAGACAGTGTGTCATGTCATGTGCAAACAATCAGTTTTTTTCATACATTTCGGTAGTCACACCAGTTTGTCTATCTAATTAACTGATTTGAATTGCACAATAGTTACTGCCATTGTGTGATGTAAAGTGAGGTTGTGTGGGTTTCAAGTCTAGCCACAGACAGCAGATGTAGTACACACACAGTTGTCAGTCTTCTATTGTAAGTGTGTACTTTGTGTGAGGATGTCTATGTGCTGTATGTACAGGGTTTCTGGTATATGTTCTTACTGTGTGAGGATGTACATGTTTATTATGCCCATAAAGTCCTTTGAGCTGTCAAGAAAAGAAAAATCACAAATTTGATGAAATGTAAAATCTTGTCAACTGACAGCCAGTTACGAGCCTCAACAACCATAGTCGGTATGTATCTAATTCCGACAGTATCAAACATTTAGGGTGTTTTGTGTCTGCTCCTGGGCTCTCACTCTTTGGCGGTTTTGATGCATAGAAGTGCCAGCATGTTGGCAAGTGCTTGTATATTTTTTTGCAACCATTTCAAAACATGAGAGCAGCACTGATGGATGACGCAAGTTGATGACCTTTCTCCTGAATCTGTATCGTTGGTTCTGTTACTCAGGGCTCAGTGGCCAACCGTGGCATTGCAAGTTACGTGATGCCATGGGAGCCAAAAAAGACTAGGGATCAATCCCCTAAATATATCTGCTATACGACAAATTTGACACTGATTTAAAAAAAAGACACAATGTGACTTGAAATCCATTCATAAAATTGTTATTGCACGGACTAAGAGTGTACAATTGAGCATGTGAGCCTGCATGTGCAAGTTAAATTTATCCCCTTTCCTATTTTGCCACCTTGTGCTCAGCTGTTCATTCATCTAATCTCTGCTGCTTAAACCACTTCATCATGCTAAGTCCACCACTTTAACACGCACACACACGCACACACACACACACACACACACACACACACACACATACATTCATAGAAACCAGGATAGATTGACCTGCCCTGCAGTGTTGGAGAGCAGCTTATTATGAAAGAGCATTTTCTACATTCCAGGCATGTCACCTAAAACCTGCTGTTTACCATTTAGTGCTGTGGGAGCTGTCCATCTAACCAGTGTGTGTGTGTGTGTGTGTGTGTGTGTGTGTGTGTGTGTGTGTGTGTGTGTGTGTGTGTGTGTGTTTACTGTCAATAGGTCCATCTAATCTCACTCTTAAGGCTTTGAGTGAACATGTCAAGACCTTATTCAGTTGTGTATATGTGTGTGTATTTCTGTGTATGTGTGTGACAGCTTGTCATGTTATCCAGGTGCTTCTGCTAAGCTTAGTGTTGACATTAGCGGGAGATACGTGGTAGGTTTTAAGGAAAAGGGAAAATGAAAATAAGAAAAAAAAACAACCTGCTGCTGTATTTTTTTATCTGCATCTTCTGTTTTTCCAGGGATTATGTCAGCAATTCTTTTCAGCATACATGTACTGATGTTAGATAGTATTTGACTATATTTTGACAGTTATATATATAGATATAGATTTGACTCTCAAAAGTGTAAGACTGACAACGCTAAAATTATTTTTGTTACCCATTGTCCTTTTCATTGCAGACATTTTACTCACCAACATCATTTCAGATATTTTATACACATACAACTCCACTAGACAAACATTTACCAACGGATCTACTTCCAAAGAACACTGGTTTGACAGGTTTTGAGCAAGTCAAATTTAACCCAGTTATCCAAAACACTTTGGAACGTTTGGAAGCATAAAGAAAAGTGAAAGTTGTATCTCTTAGTTTATACTGTAACGCAGTGATATACATACTGACCACACTAACACAGTTTTGTTTATTGTGGTATGTGCTGTACTTTTACATAAGGTATGAAATATCACTCCTAATAAACCTGCTGCAGAGTTGTTTATCTAAATCTGTATTTACAGATGAAGATCTAAGTTGTATTTTTCTTTCATTTGATATTCTAAGTAGGTAAGTTACTTGAAGTTGAACCAGGAAGTAGCTCTGCAATGCAAAGGACCAATTCAGGAACTTAATAATGGAACAATAAGTTCATTCATACATTTCGGGATTTGGCTGCTAAAAGGCAAGCAGACAGGCAGTTGATGTAAGCTGAAGATGGAAGTGACAGTGAAAGGGATGCAGGTGTCACAGAAGCAAGGAAATATACGGTTTCAGAGTCAAATTCACATATCCCTGCAATGACCTTCCATTTCAGTTCATGACCTTTGAACCTGGCCTTGAGGAAGTAAGTTGCACCTGTTTCAGAGCAAAGCAGTTCCTTAAATCTCCTGACATTTGTAACCCAAAGTGCGTTCATCCTACTTCATCTGGCTGCCTATACCTGTTAATATCTGTCTGCCTGCCGGCTTGTCTCTCTCTCATATGAGTCAACACAACACAGTGCATAGTGAAACACTGTTACACTAACACATAGACAGAAAGACAGGAGTGATACATACAACAATTTAGCACCATGTTGGAAAGCCACTAATCCTGTTGCACCTTTATGTGTTGGCTGTGAACCAATCATATGTTTATTGTTTTGATTTATTAGAGTCAAAAGGGTAAATACTGCCTTAAGGAAGGTGTGTGGGAAAAGAAACTCAAACCTCTGTGCCTAACCTCACATTAAGCCATGTATAATGGTTTCTACTGTAGAGTTTACTGTATTTAAATATATAGTATTTGTCCACTGCTCCCCGACGGGGCTGCTTCTGTCTTTGTCGAGCAGTTATATGTGAACAGGTGTGAAAAGGTCATAGTGTGAGCTAAGAGGTGATAGGGAGGTGAAAGACAGCAAAAGGGTGAGAAATGGAGGCCCACAGTGGAAGTCGATGTTCCTATGCCCCAGGGCAGTGTGTGTGTGTGTGTGTGTGTGTGTGTGTGTGTGTGTGTGTGTGTGTGTGTGTGTGTGTGTGTGTAGGCGTGCATGCCCAGGGCAGAGTATTAGTAACAGGATATGGCTGCAGTAGAAAGCTGGAAACTTGTACCTCCTTATCTAGAGGGCAAGTGAGTCTGTGTGTGTCGTTTTTCTCATACATACCTGATCACGACGATAACATCCACCCGGTGTGCCTGTGTGTGTTGTGTGTGTATATGTGTGTGTGAAGTCTCAACTTTCTGTAAAGTCCCCCTGATATAGCTCATGGCTCACAGGCAGGGCGAGACAGGGATTGAACTCTTATTTTGGCACTCTTCACCAAAAACATCGTACAGTGGACAATGAAGAACTACAGACCTTAAAAGGGTTCATTTCAATATCATACGCACTCTAAGATAAATCAAGAGCATGAGGAGATTCCTTATTTTAAAAATTCCAGATGAAATTCTCAGTCCCAAATGGGAAACTTATATGACTTGGCTGTTTTGAGACATAAACATACATTTAAGGGTGATATGGATGCAGAATAACAAAATGGATGGATGGATGGATAATATGTTTTATTTATATTGTGGGGCTATCCAAATTTTTGAGTTATGTTATATGACAGTGATATGATATTTAGGGGTTATAATATTGCTTCCTTGGGGTATACATAAAGCTGAAATGACAGGATAGCAAATCAAAATCATCATAGTCACAAATAATGAATGTGCTGACTGAAGCACTAATCAGAAAACAATAGGAACATGGTGTATGAAGTGTTTTATAACACTATATAGGACTGGGTATTGTCAAAGAATTTTTGATACCGGTACTGTTACCTTGACTTTGATACTGGTTCCGGATTGATACCGATATTGCAAAATTAATTTAAAAAGAGTTTTACATCAAACTTTACAGTGCAATTACTCACTTCAAAGGAGAACCCTTTTCAAAGACCTGGGAAATAAAGAAACTGATGGGAATATCTGTACAGTATTGGACAATATAAAAATTCAAACTATCAACAGGAACATAAATAACATGAGCTAACAGTATTGGCAATAGCTTCCATCCTGGTGGATGATGTGGTGAACGGACTCACCAACAAGCAGGGTAGCTTACAAGCAGCAGTTCACTTAGTTATCTGTGCAGGTAAGCAGATTGCAGTAATAAACAGTGAGCCCTGTCTCTGGGTATAAGCGTTGTGTTTTTCCTGCAAGCATCTGTAACGTTAGACAGCCAGCTGCATACTTATTGGGCAATGGTGCTGGTGAGATTTATTCCAAAAACAAGTTTGGCAGTAGGCAACATGCGTGTGTGTGTAACCTACATATGTATGGCTGCATTAATGTGGGTCAGGGCTGTTTTATTAAACCTCTATCTGCCCCAGCTCTACATTTCATCCTAGCTGTGGGTTCTTGTATGAACACCTACATGGCTTTTCAGTATCTACATATCTGCATGAAGCACAATGTTGATGGAAATGATTTCTTATCAGAAGACTGTGATCAATATCAAAAATATCCAGCCCTCTGATTCACAACAGGGAGGGGGCCCTCATCATGTCACTTCCCCCTTTACTCCCCTGTGTTTTTAGGGAGTTTTAGATTCTGACTGTTTTTTTCTGCCTTCCTGAAAAGGTAAGACGATCCATCCTCTGTTTTTTTTTTTCTCAGAACAATGCTGGGGGACGGTTGGAGCTGGCGCAAGAGAAGGGAGAGGGACAGACTGAGACAGAAAGAGAATATAGGGGAATAGAGCTGTGAAATGTTAAAGCCAATCATGGTGTGACGTGTCATGGCTCAGGCCAGATGTAATTTATAAGCTTCACTCTGAGCTACACGACCCCTCACTAAGTTTTTCCCAATTTGATTTCTACTGCTCCTTTGGTCCTCATTTATTTCTGTGCATTCCTCACTTGTTCCATCTGCAATTTCTTGTTGCTTTCTTTCTGTTTCTGTGCTTTCTTCTTGATTTTAATCTGCTTTCATTCATTTCCTTGTTTCCCATAATCACTTTGATCAGCCTGCCTTTGTTTCATTTCCACAGTGTTCCTTTTTATCCAACTTCAACTTGTTTGTTCACCCTGACATTGTTCTCTCTCCTATTGACCTTTTTCCCTTAATCCAAAACATAAAAAAGTATTTTCCTAACAAAACATTTATATTAGCTTAAGCATCGCGCTGTACCGTGACTGTCCACTATACATTGTACTGTGTAAGATTGTGACAATAAAGTTGATTCTGTTCTACCAGATGTCACAGCTGGGCTATATATTAAAATAATGTATCCCTATAGTATAATGGATTTATATTCACAAAACATGGAAATTGTCCCTTAAATCTAGCCGGTTTTACTTACTTGCTTTGACATAGAATCTTTCCTGTTAGGTATCTTTCATTTAAATAGCATTTTGTATTCAAATATCTTCTCTTAGTTGATTTACCATTGACCACGAGACCAGTCTAGGCAGGCATGTCAAGGTTTGGATTTCTTAACACACTGAAGTGGTGTACATGGAGCTGTAAAAATAATGATTTTCCATTTATAAAGAATATGTTTGTTGGTATCTAGTTTAGCTTTTTCTAAATCAAAACCAAATTGTAAGGAACGGATTAAACTCTGTTTTTGTTAGCCCAAATATGCTGCAAATGTTCGTAAGCTAGTTAGTCAGGCATATCGAGCGTTACTTCCAAAGCAAAGGAGCATATCATTGCCGACATCTTTTTGTGGCTTTTTCAGGTTAGGAGAAATCCCCATTGGACTCTTCATGCAAATATATTAAAAATAGAATAACAGTTGCAGCTCTGTCTTGCTCTCTGTTGGATTTGGGGAGGTTTACACTCTAGTAACTCCAACTAAACGATACCCAAGATAGTCCTATGTTTGTTTTAACTCATTGGTTTAGTTCTTTCTCTTGTAAAAGTGAAAGGTACTGTTCAAATACACAAATACAGTGAAACTCTGTGCTGTATAGTAAACATCTGAAACTCTACATATATAGAATAAAACTATGATACAGATGACCAATGGGAAATATATGACATTGTGCCTTGGCTGTTTTTCAGCAATCCCTTGCCATTCATTACAGAGGTGTCCCATTGCTTTACAGTCAGTCTTCATTTATATGCCTACATGAGCAGTCAGTACATGGATATCTATAGCTCTATTCATAAAGCTCAGTGAAATCTCACTTTATAGTCATTTCCACGCTTACATATCCAGATGCTGTTCAGCAGCCATGATTTCATCTCAGTCACTCTCTGTGGTGTCACAAGAGGTCTTTTTAAACTCCCGGTCACCATCAGACATACAGCATTTTATAGAGGGCTTAACTCAAATGCCTTTCATTAATTTAGAAAGGCCTTGCAGTATCCTTTCATGTGGCTAGGAAGAATGAGAAGGACGAGGACCAGTCTGAATACCTGGCTTGTGTGAGCAATGCTCTGTCTGCAGTCAGTCTGCTCATCTGTGTGTCTGCTGATCATACTTGATCACAGAAAAACTTCATGAGCAGTTTTGTTTATATGTGTGTTTGTCAAATTCAGCTGTAGCCAGATGTAGAGGACTTTCATCCTCCCCTCACTGAAATGTAATCAGATTTTTAGGGTCAAGCATTGAGAAAAACTTGGTATGCGTTTTTCCTTCTCAATTTTTCTCTTTCTGTGTTGCTTAATTTTCCTGCCTTTCTTTCTTCCTATTCAGACTTTTCTTTTCCCACTCTTCAGGTTAAAATGGTGTCCTGCCTTGATGCTCTATCGATCATAACAATTCTTCCTCTTATTCTGTCCCTCTTTCTCCCTCTCCCTCTCTCCCCTGCTACCCGATATGGGTGTCAGGTCATTCACGGTTGTGTCAGACAGAGTCATGAGTCATGCTTCTATTCTGAAGGCTTGCCTTATAAACCAACTGCCATATTGAGTTACTGAACAAACAAACTTTGGGCCAGCAGAAAATCCATTAGCTATATCGATAAACACAGACACATGCATGAATGCATGTACGCGCATGAAGTGCAGACGGAAGCGGAGACGTTCTTACACACATAAATGCAAACATGCACAAAGTGAGCAGCAGACACTTAACAGGCATGCAAAAAAATAAAACAAGCAAACATGTAGAGACAATAACATGATTCCATTAGCTTTGTCAATAAATGTGAACCAGAATTCAAAGAAACTATTCTTTCTTGAATTCCTTACACCTGGACCATAATGAATATTGTATGTCTTTGTGTGTGTTGCCATTTATCCTAACTTGGGTTAAGTATGCCGACAGAGCAGGGAGATGCTTAAACACACAAACGCATCTAACCTTAACAATGAATGATGTAACCATGGCAGTGTTTGACAGTTATCAAAGTGCGAGAGAGAGCAAAGTAGTATCTAAACATAAGAGAGAGTGAACAAAGGGTGTGGTTATGATGAGGGTTTGCCTGTGCAGCAACCTTGAAGAAACTGCCTTATTCATGTTTTTTTCTCCCCCTGCACTCCATTTCCCCCCATTTCTCTCTCTAGAGTTAAAAAATTCCTGCTTGGAAACAGTGATCTTGAACATCAAAAGGAAATGACTGCCGAATATAAGAACTTTTACATAAATTCCACTCTTAATACACAGATCAGTCCGCATTACTGGCTGGCCAAACACACACACACACACATGCAAATGCTCACAGACATTTCCAAGCAGTTAACAGCGTGGTGGCAGTGTGCGATGAAGGTTTTTGCTCAATTACCAGCACTGTAAGGAGCCTTTCAGAGAGTGTTAACCCATCAGTGAAATTGGAGAGAGTGGATACATTTCCACCACACACTAGTTGATGAGCTGGGAAGTTTTAGAAGCAGCAGCTAATCAGGATGTTAGACACCAAGCACATATGTTTTTTCTGAATATCCTCATTTACTTAATATGGTGCACACATATGGAAACATGGAGTGAGGTTGATTACCGTCACTTGAAAAAACTGCTCATAACTGAGTCACTGTTAACAACTGGACTTGTGTGGAGCAGTAGGCTCCAGTGTGAGTCAAGTGAACTGAATGTTGGCATTCTTCAGATATTGGACACACCTGTCTACTACCTGGTGGTGCATGAACACAGCCTTAAAGGACTAGTGTGTAGGATTTAGTGGCATCTAGCAGTAAAGTTGCAGATTGGAACTAACTGAACACAGCTCGTGTCTGTATTGGATGACCTGAGAATGAGAACAGGCTGTGAAGTGCATAGGAGGAACTACAGTGGCCGTAAAAACTGCAAAAGGCCCTATCTACAGCCAGAGTTTTGTTTCCTGTGGCATCTGTAGATAAAAACTTTAAAATCTTTAAGGTCACGAAGACACAAGGATTCCTATATTCAGATGATTATACACATAAACATACCTATGAATATTATATTCCATTTCTGCCAGAAGATCCACTTAAATGTTATAAACCGGACCTTTAAGTGCTTGAGACAGCAAGTGTGGGACCTGAGAAATGCTATGCAAATGGCTAACATGACAAAGGACAAGGTATTTTTAAGCATAACATTCATTATGGAGACTGTGTCCTGAGTCGGACACTTGGTGTTGGTTTGGCCAACTCAGGAACAACCTAATACCCCCGCAAAACCGGCAGTGAGAAGATAAGACAAAGCTATAGTAAATTGGTAAAACGAGTTAGGCGAGAAGTTCGACTTTTACACCTTTAAACTAATTGAAAATATTTCGCCACACTAGAAACATTTTGAACAGTGGACGTGACAATGATTTTGCCTTTTAAGCATCAGTTTTTATTTTTTCATTAGCAGTCACACCAGGACAAATATTCAGTAGATTAAATTGTGAAGTATATTTCCCAAATCATGTGAATCTCAGGCGTTCGAAATGTTTGGGACGCTTTTTCCAATGAGAAATATATCGAGGTAACTGGAGCCAGGCAACGTGACAGAGAGGACTCGGGTAGTTGCATAATTCCAATTTGACAAATGTCCTGTCAACATGAAGCATGATGGAACCTTTCCACAGCCACCCAAATTAAACTGGAGCATTACTTTCTCTCTCTCTCTCTCTCTCTCTCTCTCTCTGCCACCAGCAGTTGCAATCACTGCGAGTTAGCACCTCGTCATAAGCATTCTTTAGGACATATTAGCACAGGCTTCACTGACCTATCCAGTTTCAAACCCCACACACACACTCGTACACACATGCATACGCACAAATGCATACGCTGCAATCCAATATGATCCCACTCCCACCCTAACACAATTTTTACAGAAGGCCTCTCAACAACAAGTGCTTGGTATAAAAATATCTTTTGTATCATTAAGGCTGTGGAATCTGATTGGTTGAGAGCAAGGACATGTGACAGATGTCAACCAATGGAGAGAATGGAGGACAATGAGGATTAAGTTACCTGCATCTTTTATGTTGTGTGTGTGTGTGTGTGTGTGTGTGTGTGTGTGTGTTCTTTGTGTGGTATTTATATCATCAGTGAAAGTGTCAGTGCAAGGAGGTCAGGACTTTGGGTAAACACTTGTGCCTGCAGGATCACTGGAACGCCTTGTTAAACGCGTGGTCAGTAGCGCATGGGTGTGAATCAACACGCACACACACATAAACGCAGTCACGTTTCAAATGCTTCATTTGGGATGAACAGAATTAGATTTCTTTAGCTAACTGACCCATCGCTCCTCTCTCTGTCTCTCATCCCCCTCCAGCCAGCTGCCTGTCCGCCTGGAGCAGAAATCAAGACTACCATATTGCACAATTTATGTCAATCCAAATGGAGCAGAAAGGGAAATCAAAGACTTGAGTAGGCGATAAAGTGCATATTTGCCCGGTGCTGTAATACGGTCTGTTACCCTGTGAAACGCTTGCTGAGTGATGTGAAGTCATGCAGGTTGTCCAATGGGAGTCGGCTCATTCGGCTTACTTTGCTGGGTGGATTCCTAGTGGCACAGAAAGAGCTTAACCACATGTCATTTATTGGCGCTGTCATGTGTTTCATATCCTCGATTGGTTGTCATCTTCTTTCTCTAATTCTTTCCTTCACTTTTTCATAGTGTAGTATAAAAACAGTGTACACACACTAATGCGTGCTCATATTTCCTGGTTAGACACACAAGGGACAATTCAGCATTGTTTTCAGTGTCAGAACACTTACACATAATCATTACTCATCATTCAGTATCAGGGATCAGTAACTGTACAACGTGTTTGGCCTGGTTAATCGAAAACACATTATGATAAAGTTACAAAACAGGTGGTTGACACATTGGGCGTGTGGAAAAACAAACAAATAGGTGTTTGTGTTTCGAGCCATTCAGAATGACTCTGAAATGCTCACAGATCATACACCACCTCCCACTCCACCATGGAACCGGCCAGACCTGAGCTGATCGAAGTGCCACATGTTGGTTTGGGATTGCGGTTCAGCTGGGAAATGACAAATGGTCAGAAGTGTGCAGTGGCGTGCTGTCGAAATCTGGAGTTTCATTTTTAAACGACATATCTAAAACCTGAGCATCTACTGAAATA
>NW_026136702.1:16778940-16786440 GCF_905237075.1 Dicentrarchus labrax | reverse complement strand
CTGTAAGGCAGGAAAGATAATGTGTTAGTCTGTGAGATAGACAAAACAAAAGAAGTAAGAGGAGAGCGGAGGAAGTAGAGAAAGAGGGCAAAACAAGGAAAGTGTTGAAAGATTCATAACAGCCAACCAAAGCCCTGAATGTTTATTTTTGCTAATTATGCATATGAGTTGTAACGCGATCCGCTGTGCTGTGGGAATGCCACAAAACTAATTATGGTGTAACTTCGATCCTAATTAGCCCATAAACACACACACACACACACACATTCTCACAGAAACACACACACACACACACACACACACACACACACACACACACACACACACATTCGTACACATGCTGTAAAAACTGTCTCCATTACAAACTGCTAAAAACCTATTAGTATAGCTCTTACTGTTGCACACACACAAACACACACACCCTGAGCTGCCTCATTTGCCGTTTACAGCCTAAACGCAGGCTGTGGTATTTGGTGTTGTCGTTAATGTGAGACTGTAAAGCTCGCGGCTGCTGTTTAGGTGCGTTGAGAAGACTGGGAGCTCCTATAAGCCACGTTATGTGGACATCTGATACGTAAGTGTCTAGACGATCTTGTACTGATTTTTTTTTTTTTTGCCTTTGAGAAATAACTGCCCATCATGTACAGTATGGGAAGCCAAAACATATGTAAGTCAAAATAAGAATTTTACTTTTACTATTTAGTGCATTTTATTTGAAGTTTACATTCTTCTTGTGAGCTTTTTAGCAAGACAGTTTAATTTTACAGTAATAAATCAACCATCAGTACAATAAAACTTTAAAAACTGTTTTATGTAACTGTCCTGCAGCTCATATTTCCCCTTGTAATTACATTTTGTTCATCACACATCACCTCCAACTCAAAGACAGAATACTGCATCATAGCCAAAGCTCATGAATTTTTAGAATTTCAACGGGAAATTACCAAACATCATATATGTGTCAAATGTATTCAGTGGCATTTTTTGTAATATCTCACCCCGCGCCCCTCTTCCATAAACACACACACACACACACACACACACACACACACACACACACACACACACACACACACATACACTGTGTGAGACGTGCTCCACTTGAGAGTTTCAATCTTCGGTATGTCACAGTATCCTCACTTCTCCTGTTCCAGACATGGGCCCAGTGTAAACCAGGCATGACAGACACTCTATACTCCGGTGTAGGATTGCTGACTTGGCCTGAACTACACTCTAATGTTCAAATCACTGGTGAACCATACGCAAAGCTGACTAGGCCTTGATTTCTAATGACATGTACAGTATTTCTGTAGTTATGTTTTATGAAAGGCTGACATTCTTTCAGTTGTGAGAAACTGAAGGTGTGGATGCTGTAAATTACTTGCCAATGTTTCACGTTTTAGATAATTTGATTTCAAAACATGAACCATCTCAAAACTCCACATACAGTGGTTCTGAAAGATTGATTGACTGTTGAATTATGCTTGTTTTGTATTTGGAAAGCAACATAATGTGGTATAAATGCCTTGTTGCACATGTTTATCCCAGCAAATTTCCTGTGTTATGAGTGTGCGCATTTGTTTGTGCTTTTAAATCAAGATAGACTCAAATTTCAGGACATAATCCACTGTAAACTTTAATTAAATGTTTACAAGAGGTGGTGGATTTACTTCAACTAAAAGCATTTTTTTTTTTAACAAATCTAATTCATTTGAGTGGATTATCTTCATCAGTTGTTATCCTATCTTAAGACCCAACGCATGTAAAGAAATATAGCACCATAAGGTTTGCAGAAAGCCAGATTGGGTTAGATTAGAGGCAAGTCATTCAGAAAGGGGCACAAGGTGTGTAATTCTATCCAACCCCCGGCTCTCAGCTTCAATTTAACTGAAAACGCTGCAAGGAAAAGACCCTCCGTGCACAACCAAAACTCTGTAAGGGAATAACTCAGGCGAAACACCTTAAGCCTCTTTCAAACAAATTTGCCCGAATCAAAGTGGCACTTATGAATAATTACACCGGGTGTTTATAGGTTGGAATAAGAAGGAAAACAACAATTAACAGTGAAAGTTTTCTCTTTTTTTCATCCCTCAACCTCCTCCTTGCAGGCAGTTTTGTCGGCGTGTGTGCCCTGATAGCTTGGGGAAGTATCTATTTACTTAGTGATTAGGACAATTTGACTGTCGTAGGCTAGTAAATTCAAACCATTCACTCCGGCAGATTGGCCCAGACAACATCATCAAGCCACAATGTGAAATACAGACACACATACATGGACACGGACACACACTCACACAGGCTTAACCCACTCTGCTCAACACAACCATACAAGACCCTCATCTGGATTTCTTTTTTCCTCCACGTTACCCTCAAACTTAAATAAACCTTCACATATAATTACAGCCAATTCTGTATATTTTTATGTCCATTTTCCTGAAACACTCAGAGTGATAGGCCTCTAAGAGCAGAGCAAGTGCATGCGTCTTGATGAGCGAACAGCACACACATGCTTCTCAACTCGGGAAAGACTGAAAGAGCGTCTTTTATTGATTCAGAGGTAAAAAGGTAAGAGCAACATAAGTCGTTCTGTCCTTTACTCACGCAGAAGCCGCCGTGTATTTGGTCTGTGCAAAATGCTGTTCATCTGATCTGCTGTTGCCACATAGTGATGAAAACATTATCAGAGTCAATATTATGAGTGAGAAAAAGGTCCTCTTACGCAGAATGTGGTATTGTGGTCACGACTCGATGTCTCACTTGTAGTAAGTGCCAGAACTGGTAAAGGGGAGACAGTGGAAAGTCAAGTTAAGCACTCAATCCGGAATTGAGTTTGGCGCCACTTGTGACCTTCTCACCCAAAACACACACACACACACACACACACACACACACACACACACACACACACACACACACACACTGGCACATGTGACTTTAAACCATTTATTTAGCTGAATTAAAGACATTCTTCCACTCTCAGTTGAGCTCAGGAAAAATGGTCAAAGCAACGTTATACTTATATTTGAAAATAAACCTTTTAACATTGCTCTGTTCCACAAAAGAGCCATGGTTTAAGAGTCAGGAGTCTGTGATAACTATAACGAGTAACTATAAAAGACATTGTGACTGGCTCGCACTAGCATGTTCCCAGCTGGCTAGTATGTTAGTGGCTAGTTCTCCAGCTAAAATAGTTTAACTTTACATAGAAGTAGTCATACATCAAGCGTCTAGCACCACTTATTGTGCGGATTAACTTTGCCGTGACCAGGACTCGAAAGGGAAGACTATGATACAGCTTAGAAGCAATAGTGGATGACTGATATTCAGCTCTCTAAAGCTCAGTACAGACAATGCTTTCCTAACATTATTGTTGCACATTGTTTGGTTGTGTTTAAATGTTTTGTCTAAATTTGTCTTCTCTTTGAATTTTGTTCTGCATTATTCAATAATTACTGTGCATTTTACACAATTTGTGCATAATAGACCCATCAAATTGTCATTGTGGGGAAAACAAAGCACCACAGCACAGTCTTGACACATCTCTAGTTTTGGGTGAGCAACATTCATGCAATGGCCAAGAGTCTGTGGACTTGACTCAGGACTAACAGTATAAAATTGCGGAGAAAGTACAAAGTGGACTTTCACTGTTTGAAACTAATGTTCTGGTATTTCTGGTTTCTGAGAGTTTCACAGTTGGTCAGAAGAACGGCACCTCTTTGCGTTATATGGTCATGATGCTGACAGCCATAATCCATCTGGATTATGCACACATTCCCTCTTAAATACCCTGAACTTTATGCAAACATTTTCCTAATGACACAGACAAACTGACAAACTCAGAAAAGAAAAGATATAAATGTAGACCATAAGTTGTTGCAAATAGTGATTAGAAATGTCCAAAATTGCTGCGGTGGTTTATATGGAGGGGAGGGGAGTTCCACGTTGTGCTGCATCCAACCAGTGGAGGGCAACGGGATCATCTGTGGTGAGCTTTGGCCCTGCAGGGAGAACCACAGAGCCATGTAAAATGAGGGAAAGTGGCCTTTCACATTTCAGTCACAATTACAACTGCAAATGGTGGCACTTCGCCTTGAAACTGTCTATACAAGCCTGTGTCCTCTCTCTACTTGCTGGCTCCTGTCGAGGAGTGTTGATTGGCAGAGCGACTCACTGACACTGACTGTGTATTTGTGTGTTGAGTGTTTGACTGGGTTTCATATCATGTTTTGTGTACGTGTATGTGTGTGGTGTGTGGTGGTGGGGGTGAGATCTGGACAGTGTTCCTATGGCCAGAGAGGGATGTAAGTAATTACCAATTCTCCAAACACTACTTTGCCCTATTTAAACATATTACATGCCTCTCACAGCCACCGCAGGCCACTCCCTTTGCACTACAACCTGTGAACAACACACACACACACACACACACACACACACACACACACAGAATAAGCTCTACACTGCGCATGCAAGCTGCCTACAATTAACCAATCATCATCACCGTCATCATGGTCATCATCATCATCATCATCATCATCATACAAGCATACAAGTGAGCACTGCACACACACACACACACACACACACACACACACACACACACACACACACACACACACACACAGTGCATGCCACATAACCAGAGCCTCACTGAGAGTTAATTTACACCAGTGTTGTTTTTGTTTAACTTTCACTTCATTCTCCGGAGGGTAATCTGTTTGGTAAGCTTGGTAAGCCACTGGCCAAATCCATACAGCCCTGACCTGTCCTCAACAATTTACTTTGTATCAGAATATTGATCCATGCCAGGAAAATGTTAATTTTTATTACTGGTATATCATTTAATTATACATTTATATATATATATATATATATATATATATATATATATATATATATATATATAGAGAGAGAGAGAGAGAGAGAGAGAGAGAGATTTTCGTTGTTGCATGGAACGTTTAGCAGGTCTTTTACTTTTGTGCCTCTGCCTTCATTTTTGTGTGTTTATGTCTTTGTGTTTTCACATGTCATATTGTATTTGCGTGTGTGTTAGATCAGACGTATGGCCCATGGCGGATGTGTGATATTTAATGTGTCCATTATGTACCACACAAGGTCTCTTGTGCACACATGCGCACTCACAATCGCAGACACAGAAACAAATGCAGTAAGTATGTAAAACATGCCAAAGATGCCTGCAGCATCCTGGACAGGAAGTTGCTTCTAGAAGACAACAGGAGGTTGGTGGATAGACATGGTGTCTGTGTCTCTGTGTGTTTGTGTTTGTGTATGTATAACATATCTTCCTCAAAAAACATCAAACATCATTTGTTGCTTCCATATATTATCCTGGTATGCAATTGTTTAAAAATGTGTGTTTCACCACTAACAGTTCAATATATGGGCAAGTAAACGGATTCACAAATTGAATGTAGTTTAATAACTTTTAATATTTAATGAGTTGACAAATGCAAGAAAGAGCAAAGCTTCAGATTTTTCAATAGAGAAGAACAATTTGTCAATTTTGAAAAAGTTTAGAATATGATGGATATCTCCTGTAAATATGTAGCTAGTACATGATGCATAAATAGCAAATCATAGCCATAAAAAAGATAATCTGAAAAACAAAAGCATGCTTTTAGTTATCAAAATTATAGATTTGTATTCAACTTTTCATTACTTTCTCTGATTTTGTTTCACATCATGAGTCCAATATGTAAATCTGCAATGATGTGTATAACTTGGATTCATGTTTTCTTGTTTTCTTTACAAAGGAGTACAAAAGAGGGTTCAGGGATACCTGAGAGGCAATAAAGTCTGAGATTGGCAACAGGGACAAAATAATTGTCAATAAAAGAAAATTACACTAACATTTTTCCTCTTGCAAAGAATATTATAAAACTTTTGAAAACGAAAAAAGTTTTGACTAATATTTTGATAACTTTACAGAGTAACACGGCAGAACGAATTTGGATTGTTGGCTGATACATTTCAAGTAGCAACATGTAACATTTGGATAAATCCATTTTAATACCTTTGGCAGAATTGTTGGCAGCATTGCTGTGCTGTATTACCTTAAAATGATTCTCATGTATCATCACCTCCAGAGCGACAAGAAACAGCAGCTGGAGCTCTGAATGGGAGAGTTGACTGGTTGATTGATAGGCAGGCTGCATACTAACGTGTTAGGCAGGAAAGGCAGGGAATGTGTGTCACACAAGGCGAAGGCCACAAGGCAGACGCTGTGCTTCACTGCACTGTCCTGCCCGCGGCCCTGACAACTGATCTATCTGCACAGAGAGAGAGAGAGGCTGATTAGTTTAAGAGGGCCTGAGGGCTTCATTACAATATCACAACAAACAATTGTCATGTCTCTGGAGGGATGGAAAACACATCTGCATGCACGTACACACACACATACACACACACACACACACACACACACACACACACACACACACTAGCGGCCTCACGCGCAAACATTTTATAGTAGGTATTGTAACACACTCCTCACTACAGCGTGGGAAAATTAAAAGCCATACTATCAATGTTTCACTTCTTTTAGTGTCACTGTTTCACCCCATGAAAACTTGTGTATAATTATAGATCTTATATCTTTGTTGTTTTCCCCCTATATACAACAGGTGGTTTAGAAATTGTAAAACAACACAAAAAAAATCTAAATGTCAGAGCAGTGTAAAACAGGTGAGAGCTTTTCTGGTCCTAACCTTTACATTCTGTTGTTTCTTTGTCTCTGGGGAAAGCCTGTGAACTCTATAGCTCATTAAACCTGTGAATTTTATTGTTAGTGATGAAATACATTTAGCAACACAGGCTCTGCTTTACATTAACACAGGATCTACTTTGAACTGGATAAATTATAATAACTGACATTGGGGAGGGGAAGGAAAAGCATTGTTTTTCAAGTTTGGAAGAAGAAGAAATAAATAATATAAAAAAGTAAAAACAAAAATAACAACTACAGAATATTACAAGAAAACAAATGATATTCATTTAATTATCAATAGTTAAGTAATTTAAGCTCATGACAATTTAGCCTGTAATGGTCATTTGAACTGAAAATTATAAACACTATTAAAGAACTGCATTTGGAAAATCGTGAATCACTCTGGTTTGCAGTCTGTGGTAAGCTGCCGCTCAAACAAAGAGCTGGTGTTGGGTTGCATTGCAGTGGCCTTTGCTCAATACTCACCATGCACACACACACACACACACACACACACACACACACACACACACGCACACACACACATACACTGCAGTAACCTTCTACTCAGTCCCAAAGCAAAGGTTATGTCCCACACACCACTTAACTCTCATTTGTGGGAGCCAGACTAGAACAGCAGCTCATTCATAAATTTATGTAGCTGATACGAACCTTCATAAATAATGTGTTGTGTCATGTGTAACAGGGAACAAAATTTATGTTTAAGAAATAACTGTATTTAATGGCAGGATAATTGTTTGAGAATTTATTGT
>NW_026136702.1:16588940-16773940 GCF_905237075.1 Dicentrarchus labrax | reverse complement strand
GTAGCCTTTTAGTTTACATATACTGTGGATTGTTAGCATTTACTCGGAGCTTGACTGTATAAAGATGAGATGTGTACTTTAGACATCAGTATTGACTTAATATCTTTGTTAGTGTTTATTAAGTTCAACATTGTTTCTTTCTTAAACAATGCAGTCCAACACTGTCGCAAAAGTAGTCTTTCAGATACATATTTAACTTGCAGCCGTGGGGAGAAATAGGGAAGAAAAAAAATCTAAAAACCAGTAAGTGTTCATTTTATCTACAGAGGAAATCTCCCACAGATGTGTATGCATTCATCAAACTGACTGATCTCCTCTGCTTGCCTGTAGTTCTTGCTGAGCTGCCATTGTGTTTCTGCACTGTGAGAGTTGGGAAACGAAGACCTGGAGAGGCTTTTTGGGGGATTATTATGGGCTATAAGGAGAAACAGGCTGGTAGAGGCTGAATACTGGGTGAAGTGGTGGGAGATAAGTGGACGTACAGGGGCTGAAATGGGCTCTGTGCTGTAAATCCAAGCAGGATGGGAGGATGGAGAAGATGAGCCGAGGATTGCCTGTTTCCCCTGATATAAATGACTGTATATGTATTTATGATAAATGATCGCTAAGGGCCACACGGTATACGCAAGTGTGTGTGTCTGAACATATGGTATGTGTAATTGTAGACAACACAAAAGACAAGACACACACACATATTTTAGTATCACCCGCCACTATCAAGCCGATACGTTTCGGTCTTCAAAGTTTATAACTTTTTTTGTTTTTTAAACTTATTTGTTAAAGGGCTAAAAAAAAGGTTATTTATAAAAACGTCAGATGTATCAGTTTTCTTTGCATTTTATTACCATAAATCTGCCTTGAAGGACAATCTTACTGTCATCATCTCTGGTTTTAAAAAGGTGAAAGCCACTGCTGAGGAAACTGATAGCAGTCAATCTAAAGAGACTCTCTGTTGTTTATGAGCCCTGATAACAAAAACATGACACACACAAACACCGAACGCACAAACATATTTGCCTGAGGCATTCTGTGATACCTCCTCCGTAGTTTATTCCCACTCTGCTGAGCTAATAGAGTCAGATAATGAATTTACTCCCAGTCACCAAAGCAGTTTTTAATAAAAGGCAAATTCCCTCTCTCCGAGTGTTATTGCCAGCAGTGTCCTTACCACCTCAGAGACCAGCTATTATACCCTAATGGCATTATGCTGTCTCGCTTTATTGGCATTAAAACCGCTCATACAATATATGCAAAGTTATTATTTGCAAATCTTTAAATAAACAAATGAATACATTTATGTAATGCGTTTATTTCTTAGACATTTTATATGACATACTAGCTCTGAAAATGTATATAACTTAAACACAAGGACAGTGAGAGCTCTGCATATGTATTAGTCAGAAACATGAAGCAGATTTATTTTAGTCAATCTAATTTGCTTTAAATTAAACCCTTAACCCCTTGCCCATATATTAACCGACTGTATAAATGGATTACAGTGTGTTAAGGCACCTACGCTGTGTTGGTCACTGGTGGAAAAGGAGGCATTTTACTGTGTAAATAAATGATTTAATGCATTGAAACCTTTCCCTTAATTCACCCTGAGAAACTTCACAAAAAACCCAAGGTTGTGTGAAGGAAATTAGATGATTTCATTTTCCGTGCCTTGAGAAAAAAAAACCAAGCAGCTGTCATATTTGTAGGACTTAATAAATGTCATGGCCAGAAATTGAGGTTTATGCCCATGACCGGCGTACACACCCTGAGTGAGGCTGCTGTACAGCGGCAGAGAATATACTGTGCTTACTGTATTCTCTGGCCCTGCATACCAGCAGCACACACATTGAAACCTCGGCCCACTGTATAACAAGCTGCTTCCTAATTATTACTTTGTCACTTGCTGGTGATTTTTTTCTGCATTTGTAATGAGATATGTTTGGGTGGATAAAACACCTCATGCATCAATACAATATAGATATTTCGTACTTAGACAAGAACACCGTCTAAAGCTGTTTCACTTAAATTTTTTTTTGGTTCTGCTAATTTGCAAAATATATGATCCAGGGGTATCTATTAATCTATTTTGCAAGAAACTGAGTTAGAATATGACTTACCCTTTTCAGACTACAAGCATTAACGTGAATTAAGTTGTTTAAAATACATAGATACGATGTAAATTGTGAGTTCCTTCACTGTAACTATATTTACAGCGTGCTTTTTACACTACTCCTCATTAATCAGCTAATTAACAATTTGATTAAGTAAGCTTTTCCTGAATATATAAAATTATATGATATTTTTATTATAATATTTACATTTTTGGCTTTCCAGTCTTACAAATATCTCTGCCTCACGCTGTACACCCCTCCTCGCCTTCCTCAAACAAGGAAACACTCCAATAACTAATCTAATAAATACAGTCAGTAATAAATCACTAATAATTTACAGAAGATCCCTTTAACAGCTTTGGACTGTGCATCACTCAGACCCCCGGGTCCCCATTCTCCGTACCCTCTGCACTAATGCAGTGCTAATGCAGTGAACGGGGGGCTTGTTTTTATTAGCTAGTGTCCCACTGTTTGGATAATCTCTCGATTTACCAAAGCCTCTCGTTGACAGCCCTCCTCGTCGAGTCCCGAGCCCCTACAGGTGTCCAAACATCAGCTAATGGAGCCAGCAAGATCGTTAGGAAGGAACCCAGAGAGAAAGAGACACACAGAGATATATGGACTCCATTTTGTCAATGCAAGATTTTTCACTGCTGAGCGGCATGTGAACCAAACTTTAGCTTGTCACAGATTTATCATGGAGATCATTTTGGTAACTCTCACTGTAGATTTCGCTGCACAAGCCCAGACAGACATCATATTAAAGAGAATATGAAAACCAAAATTATGTACTAAATAGGCTACTCAGATGCTTGGGGCAAGTTCCTCTTCCACACCAGCTGTCTAGCAATCAACGCATGTCAAACACAATAGGCATCAACTACAGTCTGTGGATGAGTACCATGTGACTAGATATCCTGGCCAGACTATAAAGCAACTACTGCCTCAACTTTGACGATAACACAGGAAATACACGCAAGAAGCACTGATGACAAAAAGTGGGATTTGCACATTTTTGTGTTATTTTCCATCATTTCAGCCACACTAAATGGAAGTGGTTTTGCAATAAAGTAAATGTCTAATCCTTGCACTTTTTCTGTTGAGGCAGAAGCGGAAAGAGTTTTGAATTCTTATAAACAAAGACAAAAAAAATCATTGCAAGTTTATGCAAAGCTTTACAGAGTGCGGGAAATATTTGAGTTTCACTGTAGCTCCATAAAAAGTGCAAATTTTTAGTTAATTTCAGGTTTTGTGAATATCCAAAAATTGTAACCGTGTAATTATATTGTCTTCTTGATGAGGTCCTGAGCTTCACTGTAACAAATCTCATTCATCTTTAGCTCTGCCTCTCTCTGGTAAGCCTTCTGTAGGTGTTAATGCCTAAAAAGGAAAATACAAGCAGAAAGATGAGTAGAAAAGTAGCAGTACTCAACGTGTAACAAGAGTACATCTTGATTACTATTTTCCTCCTCTGGTGTGTGTGAAGCTGCAGAGAAAAGGAGTGCAGTAAGAGAGCTGTGTATGTGATGGTTTGCCGTGTCAGCCCATTGGAATGGTTGATGAGTTCACACCACGCAGGCCCGGGTGATGATGGGATAGGTCTTAATGTAGACAGCCATAAACACAGCAGGCCATCTCTAATCCTGAGAGGCTCCTTTGTGTACCTCACGCTGCACAAACTGTTTTGATGAATCTCCCGACCCCTGACCCTTTGATGACGGATGGCGCTCTGAGGGGAAATGTAACCAGAAGGCAGCGGATTGCCTGGCCATCCTGTTTGGGAGATGAAATGGACTCTTGCTTCATCATCCCAGTTTTTTTGCTATGATATATTTAGTTTCAGTCTAGTGTGGCAGATGGCTTGTGCAGGAAAGCGTCAATATAATATAGAGGATTTGATTTAGCCAGTTGTTAACACAAATTACAATATTTAGCAATTTAAAAATCCACAAGAATTATTGAATAATTCACATTTTTTTCCATTTTATATGTTCAAACCTACACATTTATCATTTCACTTTAGTGAATGAAAACATCTCTTTTGCAGTGACTGAATGGATTGAAAAAGTCCGCTCAGGCCGAAAACTGAATTCCGATATTGAGCATGTTAAACATCTGCAGCCCAGACAAAATCACATGTCATGAAGTCTAAACTACATTTCTACCACATCATACAAACACTCACCCAGCATTCAACTGAGCATCAATCATGATTTCTGAAAAAGACCATGTTGTCAATCTACAATATTAACCACTTAATTTCATGACTTGCTTTACGCTGATATTAGCTCATGATAGAAGTCATTAGATGACATTAAAATGAATAATTATAATTAAAATGGGGAAATTGTGGACAGCAATTTGGCCTGAGAATTATACAAAAAATTCTGAAATATTATTTTAATTATAATTTAATAAAAAAGAGAAATAATTACATATTTGCATACATAGGAGGGAAGTCCAGTTCAAACAGAATGAGCTGTACTGCTCTCACTGACCTGAAACACACAAACATACACACACATGCACAGTCACAGTGCAGAGATCCACAAACACACACAGGTCATGTCTCCTTGCACAGAGCCTGTTTGTAAGAGCAGCGCGTTTGTGAACCTGACAGTGGAAAATGTGAGCCGCTCCCTCAGCCTCCGTTTGGTCTTGGCATTTTGATTTGTTTGACAGGGGAGAAAATTATAACAGCAGGGGGAAAGAAATATGAAAATATGACTGGTAATACTTTCAAAACACAGATATTTTTTTCCTTGCTGTCTTTGCAGAATCCATAGTGGGAGTCTGTGTGTGTGAGTGTGTGTGTGCGTGTGTGTGCGCACGTGTGTGTACATCAGGGTGCAATGCTACAACAATGAATAATCTTTACTGATGACATGGTACGCTAATCGTTTGTCTATATATTGCAGGTTTGTTTCCATATCTCAAGGGTTTCTTGTGGTCTCCTCACCATTTATCTGAGTTGATGCCATGATCTTCATTTCATTCATTTATTTATTTATCCAGTCTGCTTTATTGCTTTGATTCTCTGAGCCGGGGGTTATTTTGTTTTAATGAACGCCTTATACTTCTCCTTTGTTAGAGACCGTGACTGAACTTTTCAGAGTAAACTATCTCATTGGAGATGATGGTTCAGTTGAGGAGAGCAAACACAGACTGCACTCTGATTATTCATAAATCTGGCTTATTCACAAGACCAAAGCAGTAAACTGACACCACAAGGAGGAAAAATTCAACTTTGCCATCTGTCTATGTATCCCGATTTTAATCCATATTCCTTCACTGTTTATATTGCCTAACACCATTACTTTTCACACTGAGGAAACACACCTGATGCTGCCAAAATGACACTTTTTGCTACTGTGGACCCCCAGGCTCCTTTGGCAGCTAATATCCCTCACTGTACTAAAGTCAGCAGTTTAACTTAGTTTAACCACTTTAACACAGCAGAGCCAGAAATCAACCCAAGCATATTAATGTAATGCTGCAATTTAGTGCACCACAAACGTTGCTGTTGATAAGATAGAAAAAGAGTTCTGGTTTTGCCATGTTTGTGTTTAAATCCAGACTAATCACTCATCAGCTCCTGCATATGTGTTACAGCTACTGTGCACATAACAACTCACCTCCCCAGAGAGTGTCACGATACAGTCAGCTTCAAAGAACCGCAGAGGCCGTCTAATTGGCTCCCAGCAATAACACAACAGCTACTTTCACTCAGAAGGGCCAAGAGCTCGGTTAAAATGTGCCCGTCATCGCGTTATTTGCTGAGGTAAAACTGTAGCCCTCCTCACAAAGTAAATCTTGTTTTGACACACGAACCGTCAAATGATTTATTTTTTTTTCTTAGTGGAAACTTGGGGACATATATAATGAATAATGAATAAACCTTTGTCTTGTCATGGAAACCAGGACAGAAAGTAGTGTTCCTGCTCCTATAGTATGTTTCACACGCTTACTCAGTGGACGTAGTCTTTATTGGATGAGGCAGCACTAGCTAATATATCAGACAAGCCTGTGGTGCCACGAGTCGCAGAGATTAAATGACTATTCAATGTTTGTGTTGCAAGGGTTGAGTGTTGGCCATCGCTCTAATGCCAGAAATGAACCTAAATCACACAGAGGCAAAAAAACAGACACTGAAAACAGTGATGCTATTGTGCAGTGTGTGCAAACCCAGCGAAGCTGTTGGGTACTGGAGAAAGGAAGTAAGGAAAGAGGAGGAAGACAGATTAAGGATACGAAAAAGAGCAGACTGAAAAGAGAGGCAGGAAAGGAGGTAATTAAATGAAACAAAGGAGGTGTGAAATAAATGCAAGAAAGCCATGGAAGGACATAAAGGATAAAGTGAGAAATAAAGAAGAAAGGAGGGGAAAAAAGAGAAACAGGAAGAAAGTGAGTGAATGAGAGGGAGTTTTAGGAGAATCGATGCTGCATCTCTCCGCTGAGACCGAGCTAACAGCGCAGCAGACCGTGGATCTCAGGTGTCCAGTCGATGGCTGATGCATTAGGCTGCTGATACCCGCCGCTTTGGGTTCAAACACACATTTTCTTAATACAACATGAGCCCATTTCCCCCCCTCATTAATCATGTAACTTGATTAGGGCTAGAGGTCTGGCCTGTACTGAACCCTGCTCCGCTCGCCGCCTTTCATTTTGTCAGGCTTCTCATCATACACACATGCAAGGATACACATGTGCATGCAGGCAGACATATTAACCCATGATTTCCCATATGTTTAAGGATAAAGACTTACAAATAATGCATACACCCATGTGCACAGGTTTGAGTGAGCTGGTACCCTTACCCTTTTGTTTTATCACCAGATTGATAATTCTAGGAAACCTTTTTGAAAACCTTCAGTGCTTATTTCTTTTCTGCAATCTCACTACAAAGGGTCACTAAAATGGTCTTGTGGTTGGCCCAGATGTCTCTTTGGTTAGCTCAAATGATGCTGTGTGACCTAAAGTCTATACTTTTATAATTTTGTCATGCCAACAAATCCCATGAAGAAGATATCATATATCAATACTTTTGTGACTTCCTCAGTCTGTCTGTGGCACTTATTTCTCTGAAGATATAGACATAGTTTTATTACTATTTTAAAGGACAAATAATTTACAGGTGGACATTGTAGATTTTAGCAAACTTTACAAAAATAAAAGTAGATTATATGTTAACCCAGTGCAATGGTGTGTGTGTTCCATAGCTTTTGGACAAGAATTGAGCTATATGGTAAAGAGCTTTATTAGGCTTTCTATAGACAGATACATACTTGTTGGTAGGATCAATTCATAGTTGGATGTGGTTTTGGTTTGGTTGTCATGGGGATTAGTTGAGAAAAATATAGCTATCAGATTCATCCTTTAAGGCAAAATTATCTCTAACCCTGAAGAGGTGCCCCTCATCCACTTGCCCCTGCCCCTTTAAGAGTCTATGGACACTGCCACAACCCGTATACTATACTACCTGTATGCACCCACAGACATGTATGCATGGCCACACATTTAACAAAATGCTAAAAGCACACTGACAGAATTAAACTGAGAGGACACTGCACTGTGGTGTCATAGCTGTAGGAGACGTCAGTGTTATGATTATGACTAATTTCAGCCGCTCATCAGGACACAGAGTGTGAAAGATAGGCTGACAGACTGAGTTAAACATAATACCACTGAACTAAATACCATTCTGGCATTCATCGACAAATGACAGGTCCAATCATTGATTTGCTCAGGCTCATTGTCATGTAGTCTAAGTGAGCTGGAACAGATAACCTGACCTGAGTTTCATGTGTTCTTTTTTTCCCTCTGATTTTCACATCCATATGAACACACACTAAATGTTCACATACAAAGTTTATTCTCTCTCTGTCACTCATGGTCCTTCTTCTCACTCGCCTACCCTCTGTCTATTCCTTTTCTCTGCCAAGCTTTTACCCGTGGCAACACATACACATACAGGGATTTATATTTACAGTAAGATGGCCTGAGACCTTCACTTCAATGTCACAAACAATTATTATGTCATATGTAAACACACACACGCTTGAACCCACAAACAAACTTTTCATTGGACTTTCTAGACTCAGCTCTTTCCTGGGTAGAGACACAGATGTGTCTTTATTTCAGATGAGAGGACATGTCAGATGTTCCACTGTGATTTCATATTCTGCCTCACTGGTTGGAAATACTGTACAGTATGTCCACTTGAACTTTGTCTGACTCCGGCTTGTTTATTGATGCATAAAAATATTTCACCTATGTTTGAATGCACAGACACATTCACCACAATATATCTGCAAGCACCCAGATCCAAGGTTGAATTTCGGCAGTTTACTGAAGCGCCTATCTGAAGGATCCTCATAAAATCAGGCATTCAAACATTAGAAGATAGAGACACAGTCATTCAGGGATTTCTCGTCATGAATTCTGGCACCTCTGGGCATCGCTGTGTTCCTTTATTGAAGGATCTTCTAGATCGTCCATCTTCCTGTTTCTGCTTTGGCGCACTCAGCTGAAAAAAAAAGAGTGGTGCGCGACCATCACTCTGTATAATAACTTGACTCATTAGAAAAGCTTTAACACAAGTAATGGTGCGTTCGTTTTGTCCACCCGACTTGATCTGCGAGTCGGTTTCCTAAGTTACGAAGCGGAAGTTGCAAACAGAACGCCCCCTAGGACATATAAAACGACTCGTTAAGTCGTCTGAGCTCAGAGGACCCCGAGTTCAGTTACCAAGATGGCTACTCCGAGCATCACACTTAGTAAACATTGTGGTTTTCTACTATTTTAAGCACATTTGTCTTTGTTGTAACCAAATGAAGAAGTCATACACATAGCACTGTATACTGTTACCTATAGGCATGTCGCTACAGTCTTATTATGTGTTAAATACCGCCTAATTAGTTATTTTGTAGCTTGTGCAGCTGAAATTGGCCAGAGACGCTCCATGTTGCTATGACAACAATGCCGAGTCTTGAGCAGAAAGCAGAGCAGTAGCCACATTAACGTTAACGTTAATCAAAGCGGAATATTCAGATATCAAACTGTGTGATATGATTGTGTAATATGTAATGAACATGTGAAATCCGCGGTGGGTGCACCGTAAACCAGATAATCACTATAAACGTTACGAAACATCCAAACTGCCTATTGCAACCAAGCTTGTGGTGTTGTGTGCCAAACAGAACGCAAAAACCCGCGGTTACTCGTTTTCCAACATGGATGTGAAGTCGCTCTCGAGCTGCAAGTCGTGATTACAAGACAAAACGAACGCACCATTACACTAACAGCAGCATCCTATAGGCGAAGCAGTGAAATTTTGCCCGTCAAATAGTCTCAACTAGTGTGAGAACGCAGGAAGCTTCCCCAGGAACAGAGAAACAAGAGCATTGTGTGTGTGAGTGTGTGTGTGTGTGTGTGTGTGTGTGTGTGTGTGTGTGTGTGTGTGTGTGTGTGTGTGTGTGTGTGTGTGTGTGTGTGTGTGTGTGTGTGTGTGTGTGTGTGGGGGGTGGGTGGGTGGGTGTGTGATTGTGTGTGTGTGTGTGTGTGCATGCATGCTGAGGGACCTGAGGGCCATAACAGACCAGGTCAGGCTGGGTTTACATGCCTGACACACTGTCACAGATACCCCCGCTGCGTCCGTCACTCAGCATATACACACATAGACCCAGACAGTGACATACAAACACACACACACACACACACACACACACACACACACACTCTCTCATATGCACACTTGTACATGAACACTACCAATGTCTGATCAGTATCTGTCAGTAAAAACACATGAATCAGAAACATGTTTTGGACTCTCTTTGTTTATTTTTGTTCTTGAACTAATCAAAGAAATCCTGTTGGGCTTTAGTTATTTTATTTCTTTTAATCTCTTTGGGTAGTATGCATACTTTATAATCCCCCAACATTAACAACCATCGAGTTGTGACTTGTGTACAAACAAAAGACGTTTATTCTAGCTGAAGTATTACCATGTAAATTACCTCATTTCTTTGTTCTTGTGAATTTATTCTTCCCTTAGCCAAAATGCTAATGCCATAGACAAATTGGTTGCACGTATCCTGTGTTTATTCCAAGTTCTCAATAGTGAGGCATAGTCCACAGAGTTTTCCAAAGAAAAAGTAAGAGAAAATCAAGTTTTATTTACAGGCCTACAGAGGTACTGTTTTATTATTGTAGTACAAAACTCATTTCCATACAATGATGCACAAATGTTAGGTACCTTCTCTCTCTCAATCATACACATACACACGCACCTACACACATAAAGGGATGGTGTCTCTGTCCATGACAGGGACAGTGCAGAGAACGTGTTGTCTGTGTGGTTTCCTGCTAGAGATTCATCCTTCAGCTATCAAAATGGCTGTGATACAAGATACTCATGCTCACTCACACACACATACACACGTTTACATTCAGCCCTTAGTCACATACAACTTGTATGTGGGAGCCGATACTCGGCCCCTAATTTAAGCGCTGGACAGTTTAACAGCCTAAGATGTAGGACGTTTTCCTGTTGAAAAGCTAAAAAATCATACGCATGAAGACGTTTAGAATAAAAACATTAAGTTCTGTGGATCTTAAGCACTTCACTATAACCACAGCTGTTTATGGTGAGGTAAACCATTTTGGGTCCAATGACAGAAATAGACTCTTTGCTTACTAGAAGGGATTAAAAAATGATATATTAGCATTAGGCCTCAAAGTATCAGACTGTGCTACATGTCTGCCACACTAACCTTGAGCCTTCCTCTAATGAGCCCCCATGGTCTCCAGATCAATAAGGTGTTAAGTGCCCCTTTGAAAATAACATAGTAGTGTTAAGTTGGTCTGTCAAGCATACAGTCCACAAAGCTGGGCTGCAGCACTTCAACTTAAGAGCTGCCATCTTGTTAACATGGATTTACTCATCAGTGGGTTCAGATGGACAAAGGGTCTCACACAAGCTTTTACACACAGAGACATAGCAGACAGTAACATTACATACACACAAATGCACATATATTTGACACAAAGTATGGTGTGGTTTTACTTGATCCAAAAATTGCTATTATAGTAATGGCCTAAAACCATACATACTATTTAATACAAAGGAGTCTGGACAAGCATGACATGACATTAAAATGCATAATATAAATTTAAGAAAACAATAAAAGACGAAATAATGTAAAATTGTCTTCACCCCGTTTTTACCACCTTTACCACAACCAGCTCCATCTTTCCAAAGAGTCACATTTAGCCTCAGTCTCTCTCCCACCCACAGCCTAGCAACACACACACACACACACACACACACACACACACACACACATAGCCTAACTTTGAGGGCGAGCTAGCGAATTCCTGAGGGCTATCAGGTTTCGGGTTGCCTTGGTGACCGAGCACGGAGGCAGATCCATTAATCATTGAGAGCAGTTCACTCCAGAGTGGAGGTCAGACTGATTGCTGTGGATAGGGTATCATCCCAAAACACACACGCACACGCACGCACACACAATATGTGGACCTTGATTTGAATGAAAAAAGATTAGACTGCCTCCCCTTTCCCAACTTCAGTCCCTCTTCTAAAATACAGTACCCAGCCACTCAAATAGACACATGTAAACTGGACAGAAAATCTACCGTATAACGCAAACACTTGTGTACTCTCCTGTTGCTTTCTCTTTCTTTGGCTCTCTCTTTCTCAAAGACAAACACACACACACACACACACACACACACACACACACACACACACACACACACACACACACACACAGACAAAACAATCTCTCCCTCCAATGTTGTCTGGGCATCAGGACGGCCGTGGGGGTGTCATGTGACGTGGCTGCGTGGAGCCGTGTGGATTAAGAGATTGAAGCTCCACATTTATTTTTCAGGGACTCGGCTGAAACACTAGACCTGCACAGGTGTCTAGGAAAACTGAGAGAGCAAGAGAGAAAGAAAGAGGGAGGGAGGGAGGTGGAGGAAAAAGAGAGACAGGAGCAGAAAGAGACAGAAGAGAAATAAGTTATTTTTAAAAACAGCTATTAATTTTCTCCTGCTGCATATTGTATCTTTACATCTACATCTTTAGAGCTTTTCTGTTTCCACATTTCCCGTCTTCCATCACTAACTTCAGATGCTGCATTTGTTGCTGAGTTTTATAATACATATGCATTGTGATATATAAGAGACTGGGATGCACCAAATGAGTGAAGAGATGGCAAAGAGATGGAAATAGGTAAACAGGTAAACACAGCGCCATTATTTCAGTACCTACATGAGTATTGGGACAGCGCAGATCTTGGAGGCAGACAATTATGACTGAGAAGTGGCAGACAGAGCATTAATAGGGGGCTTGGATGGTTAAAGTTGTGGAAGATGAGATGGGACGTGGTATTTGTGTTGTGCAGGGAGCAGGTGGATCTGATGAATGGAGATAACTGAGTTTGGGTGGCAGGTTGGATGAACTGTTACGTATGTCCTTGCTGAAGTGCCTTTGAGCAAGACGGTGAACTCCATACTGATCTCTAATCTGAGAACTGACCTGGGATCTTCTGTCTCAACTTTCATGTTGTTGCTGGACCTTCACAGACCTCCACCTGACGGAGGAGTGAGATATCTGAATTAAGTTGTAGCCAGTGCTGTTAGCTATATGGAGCTACAGTATTACTGTCTAAAAAGTGAGACACAATATTATAGTGGTGCTATAACTCCTGTATGACTTGGCCATGTGGGGTTACGGGAGGGGTGTTTAAAGAAAGGATCAAGTCACCAGTCTAAAATGGATCAGGGCACAGAGACATCAAGCTGACTTCAAAAAGTAGTGGCAACAAAAAATTATGTTATGCTTGTTATAGTTGCCTCATGTCTTCTGTTAGACATTGTACTTAAACATAACACAAAGCACGTATGTCCTGCAACTAACAACCAACAAAAAACAAATAGCAGCCGATCTTATAATATGCTTGCAATAGATATTGAGAATATGTGATAAAACTGTAAAGGCAGAAGTGGAGAAATAAAAGAAAAGATGAATAAATGTGTGAAATCACGGAACAGCCAGAGAGTTTATTTTATCGACTGTATTCGCCACAGATTCAATGTATAGAACAACCTCAAATAAAGGTGTACTAGCACCAGTGGTATCAGATACATTGCAAAAACTATGGGCACTGGTTGGCCACGATGGTCAAAGACAGCCCAGTACCCAAACTATACAATACATAGCCCTCATGCAAGTTCATTCACATACTCATACACAAACACGTGCATGCATATCTATCTCAAATGCAGTTTGTCCAGCGAGATTTACGGCATCCTGGGAAACCTAATGTAGACGGCCACAAATCAGCATTACTATGAAATAGAGAGATACACGAACATTTAGCCAAACGCACACACACACACACACACACACACACACACACACACACGCACACACGCAAACACACCAAATCTAAGCCCATTTGTGTCACACACAGAAAAAGAGGCACAGCCTGAACACATGCATGTGCAAACACACACGCACAAAGGCACGTGCGCATGCACACATGAAATATAGGTGCAGCCACTGCACCACTGAACCGGCTCCCAAAGGTGCCCACTAAATTTACTGGCTCCTCCAGCCACTTCAAAAGCTCTCCATAACTTAGAGGCCAGACGATTTTATTGTTTCATGGAAGAAAGGACGGTGAAAAAAAAAGCAAAGAGAGCGAAGTAGTGAAAGATAGATGTACAGGGAAAAAATTAAATCCTCCTTTGTCTCAGACAATTAAAATTCCTTTAGTTGTGAGGAACGTGCACACACATCTACACACTGCAACCCACTGCAACCCACAAGTGCGTGCACAACCTTGTACATACGCACGGCTGAACGAGCACAGTGAGCAACTGTGTTCAGTCACTTATCGCTGAGTGAACTCACGTCTTTATTTAATCTATACTGTTCCCATGAACACAATAGAATTATTAAGAACTATTATTTTTAGTCCTCTCTTTCTCTGTCTCAATCTCTCCCTCTCTCTCTGTTTCTATGTGTGAACCACCCTGTGAGTTGCTATCAGTGTAGCTAGTTAAATCTAATGATGTAGACACCCCTCTCTCTCCAGGTTATGAGGCAGTGAGCTGGTAGCAGAACTTGTTAATGTCCACTCCAATAGTAACACTTTCTCTCTGACGCTGGACTTATGATAAGCAAAGGTGACGTGTGGTTGTGTTTTCCTGTCACAGGGACAGCTTTAGGACTACAAACTAATTAAGATGGAGATGGCTTTTATAAATTGGTCTCTGTAAATTGGTTTCATTTCTGTCTTCACTTTTTTAAGTTGAAGTTAGAGGAAGAGTTATGGCAGAGTAACATAATCTTGAGATGTTGTGTGTGGATTTGATGTGTGTTCACATGTCTGTACGATCTTCTTGTATGGGTAAAAACTCAGAGCTTGCATGTTTTGCACTTCTTCTTTACATGGGTCTTGTCCCATAACATTATCAGTAATCAAATACTATTGCACCTCAGTTGTTCAGGTAAACGGTAAACCCCCAACACACACACACAGTTATATGTATGTGTTAGATGAGACTTTGTATTTAGCAAACTGAGCTTCCCGGCAGGTGGTCCACCAAATGTTATCTTATCGACCTCTGTCCTCGTACATACACACACACACACACACACACACACACACACACACACACACACACACACACACACACAAGCCAATTCAGTGAGTGAGCGGAGGGGATCATGGTGTGATAAGGAGGCCTCTGACAGTAGGACAGGGATTTACTTGACTAAATGAACCTGAAGATGAACAAAGACACAAGAACAACAGACACACACAAATACACACACACACAAACGACTAACTTAAATACAAGGGATTATAATATTGTACTATAAAATATATCAGAGCTCTTCTTCTATTCTCTGCCACTACATGCCAACTGCATTGCTTTTCTGATCAGATTGTTTTTGAAAACCAAGATAGTTCTTGTGTATGCGTGTGTTTGGCTGTGTGTGTGTTTGTGTCAGAGCGGCTACTACAATGGCTGCCCCTGTTAAAAACAAGAGTAGTACCATCTGCTCTTTGTGATGGCTAAGCCGAACCCCCAGCATACAGTTGGTGGTCTCAGCTTCAGTAACCACACAGATTGTCTATCCGTGTTTGCATATTCATGTGGGTGTGTGTGTGTGCGTGTGTGTGTGAGTGTTCATAAGCGGATGTGTTGTTGTGTGCGCACTGCAGCCCACCAAGTCAAAAAACCCAGATGGGATGAAGGATCATATTCTTGATTAAAAATGACGGAGGGAGTACTGAATTCTTCTGTGTTTGTGTGTGTGTGTGTGTGTGTGTGTGTGTGTGTGTGTATGGATGGTGTGTGTGAACACACTCTACACACGCTCCCATATGTTGGTTTTGTACCTGCTCACACATTGAGTTAGGTAAAGCTTGGCTCTCATTTCCTGAACAAGTTGATAAATTCCAGATATCCTACCCACCCAACACACAAGCTCGGCTCTGCATGGATGGAAAAAGAAATGTGGACCATTTGCAGGAGGTGCATACTTATTCTACGCAATTAACCTTTAATTAAGCAGGCAGAGGCAGAGGTGAGGCAGCAAAGAGCCACAGAGGAACAATACACTGTCTGTTCATTTACTGGAGTGTTATAGCCCAGGAGTCTAAATCTGGTTGGTTGATAGATAAATTTGGTTTGGACTGGTTAAAGCACAATCCTGCCATTTTCTTCTATGATAAATAAGTGTGATTTTTGCTTAATAATTAACACACCACAGATGTGTTTAATAGTTCTTGAAAAAACAGACATGATAAAAGAATAGGAGGTCCATTTTGGTCTCATAAAAATAATCTTTTTTGTCCTGCTATTGTCCTGGCTAATGATGGCGATGTTAGTTGATTGGTCGTACATGCAACACTCGAACAATTGCCAGATTTCCATGAAATTGGCTCTGGATATTTGTGGTTTCCAGCGGATTAATCTTAATATTTATTTGCTTTTCTTTAGTGCTACCAGAAGTCCAGATTTTTTGTTTTGTTTTAATGACGCACTTCCTATAGCTCCATCCTCAGAGCAAATTTTACATAGTTAGCTGTCAACTGGCCAGAGCCTGAAAACAATGTATTTTAATCCAGATTACATTTTCTGATCATGAAGGGTTCTAAATATATATCTCTAATGTATGCGAACATAACCCAAACTTTTAGTCATTTTCAATCACACGTCCATGTAATAAACACATCTACATGAGACCTAACTTAATTCATTTAAGTGCAGCGTTGTAAATCAAACTCTGCTCTGCAAATCTAACTGACAATTAGGAGCTAACTAGAAGCTTTTTTGCTCAGCGGTCATTGAGAGCAAGCATAAGAATGACTGACTTAATGAAAATGAAAAGATCGACTACTCTAAAAAAAAAAAATTTCTTCAATGAGGCCTCTGTATACAGTATGTTCACTTTATATCTACACCTCTGCATTGCTAGTAATTATGTCAAACTGTCCTTATTATACTACTTAATACATACTGTATGTGGCTTCACGAATGAAAAATTAATTTTGATACTCTTCTACTCTGAACTGACTTGATTTATGTAATGTTGTAAATGTTCTGTCCATGTGCAATCTATTTTTGAGACAGTAGCTAGCAAATCAAATTAAGTGTACCGCAGACACCTCACATACTTTCTCTTTATTTATTTCTTTATTTTAAAAAAAATCAACTTCTCTGATCTGAAGGTTTAAGCGCTGAAACGTGACTTTTTACAGCAGGTAGCATGGAGAGGAGATTTGCTCTTTTCCTGTCAGATATATCTTTGCCCTGCACTGCCCTGCAGATCGCTGCACACACTCCTTTGACTATTTATGGCAGTAGTTAACTCCCAGTGCTCTGGTAAAGAGCTTCAGCAGCAGGTGAAGTCAGAGATGTAGCAGAGAACCATATCCCAGACCTGATACAACATTACAACGCATAAACTTACAGGGATGAAAAATAGCACAGGCCAGTCTCACCAGGGTTAAAGATTAAAATGTGTGTGTTTGTGTGTGTTTTAGGGTCAGTAGTATGATGGCAAATTGATTCCAGACTGGTGTTTCTGTGGATTTTGGAAAGGGAATACGCCCTGCCCTCCTTTTGCTGTAGTGCTGCTGTTGCATAGCCTCTATCCATTCGAATGATGGATGTCGCCCAAGAGACTCACAAACACACTGCAACCTGCAATGTCAGGAGAGAAAACGAGACAAAAGAAGAGAGGAGAAAGGAAAAAAGACAAAGGGAGAATAGAAAATAGATCTGAACTCAACACAATGTTGTTAAGATTGCACAGCCTGCCACTTCTCTGCCACTCTGTTCTACTTTATTCTATTCTTTCTGTGACACACAGCTTAGTGTCCATTTTCTCTTCCTCATTCCAACAGAGGGATCCATCCCTCAGGCCACAGACCGTTTCAAAACAGCCTTTATTGTAGCACGCTGTTTCTTTTGATTACAGGAAGGTCTCACTTTACCCCACCACTCCATAGCTGAGCATATCGTATTACCTACTGTTCTGTGACTGTGTGTGTATTGGTGTGTAAATATACATGTGTACGCAGATATGTAAACTTGTGTACTACATGCGTATTGTTTGTGTTTCAGATTGAGGTCTTGTCTTGCCCGAGTCCAGCTGCATAAGTAGCACATTTCCTTTCATTTCACCTTGATTTTTTTGGCAGTCTGCACTGTTAAAGGATGTATCATGTGTGATTCATCTGTTTGTCTTGTTTGAGACAAACATCATCTGTTGCTTTCCAAGGAGTCTGTACATATGAGGAATCCACCTTAGGTCAATTTTGTCTCTCTTAATACAGTTTAGTTTCATTCTGAGCTGAAAAGTATCACAGGTGGCTAAAACATGTATCTCAAAACTGCTGAGGAAACGTTGCTTTAAACGTGCACTTTTTGTAGCAGCTGTATTACAGGTCATCACACATGCTAATTATCAATAAACGATGTGAGGGAAACGGCATGTATCTACAGAAAAAAAAAAAACCTTTCATATCCATGTCCAAATGCATATCACAACCACATTTGGAAAGACTAACTCAAAAGCAGAGAATAGAGTTGTGTAGTGTTTAATAAATTGAATCTGACTGGCCAATAAAACCCTACCGTCTGCTCCGGAGGGGACATTCAGGGGTCAAGGGCCCAGCCCCTGATCCATACAGACAGCCTCGATTCCATGTTTTCCGCAAAACACAAACGGGTGAAATTCATACTTCAGCAATGTCAACTTCCCTCTGCAGCGCTGTCACTAACAGCACAGGCCTCAGAGAGTGCAGGGAGAGAGAAAGAGAGAGAGAGACAGAGCGAGAGAGAGGATATATCCTGTATCATTTCCTGTTCTTCCAAGCGGTTTCTTTCTGACCTTGTTCATGATATGCCTCCATGCTTCTCAGTATCCTCCTCCCTGGCGCTTTTATATGTGATTCCGTCTGCCTGTCTTTCTCACTGATGCTCCTGTTAATCTGTCTGCCTGTCTTTCCCTCCCGGCTCTACCTGTTTCCCTCCATGTTTCTCTCTCTCTCTTCCTGCCATACACCCATGGCTTGCAGCTGGCAGTAGAGGGGGCACATTGCAGGCCGAGGAGGGTGTATTTGCTCCCCCTTCTCTCCGGGCGACCTGCCAGATGCCGCCTCTCCCTCTACACCCATTTTTGACCACACGGTCAAGAGGGAGTGTTTTCTGTTTCTCTTGGACTGCACTTTCAAAAAACCTTTCCTTCGCCCTGTCTGTCTGCGCTGTACGTCTGGTGAAAACTCAGACCCCTTTTTTCCAACCAGAAGTGCTAGTTCTGGCATCGTAACCAGCCCTCTGGCCCCCTTCACACACACACACACACACACACACACACACACACACACACACACACACCACACTCCACCCCCCTCACTGAAACACCAAATATTTCATTTTCAAGGTAGGATCGAGGAGGCGAAAGATGAGGAGAAAAAAAAGAGACAGTATATTTATGAAAACAAACTGGACAAGTGCTTCAACGAGTGCAGCTTAGATTGTGGATATACCAACAGGAAAGGTGAGAGGCAGGTAAATGTAAACGTTCATTACATTACCATTGACTGCTCGGCCTCTGATGTATGTTCCCTGGTTTCTTAAAAGCTCTCCTCTGACCAAAGTCTAGCTTCTTCTAATTCCACACAGAGCTCTGGGAATTTATTCAATTACCTAAAATGATCACATAAGAAAAAGGGCTTTAGAATTTGCTGAGGTGCACAGGATAAGCTTTCAGGGCTATCTGCGGAATCTCTTTAATTCACCCAAAGTGTGTGTGTTTTAAAACGTCAAAGTGCCTCGGAGCAGCTTTTTTTGCTGACTCCATTAAAATCTCCCACATCCCTCTTTTTGTAAACAGGAAAATTATTTCATACATAAAGTGAACCAGTGTGCACAGACATGAATACTGAAGGAATTATTCATTTATATTTTGGAGTTTTTGGTATTTTGTGTTTCAGTCAGTTGTATTATTATACTTTTACACATTATACACAAACAAATTATTTTATGAGTCATTAAAACTCTTAATAATTTCAATGTCACTACTAGACATATTTAAACATTCTGCTGGTAATTACTAAATAAATGCCCAATAGCTGCTTAAGTGCTGTTGAACAGTACAGAATAATTTCAGTTCTGCGACTCCTTATCACATACAAGAAAATGTTACTTCACCAATTTAAATATTTTGTAGCCAACTGTGATGTCCAAATATAATTTGTTTTGTCCGACCAACACTCTCAAACATAATCATTTTAATATCACATAAGGCAAATAAAAACAGGAAAATAGGAAAATACTCATTTGAAAAGCTGGAACTAGAAAATGTCTGGCATTTTTTGCTTTGAAACAGACTTCTTTTGCGCAACTAATCAATTAATCGTTTCAGTTCTTTGTTTGTTTAAAGTCATCTCATCTGAGTGTCGTTAAGTGTTTTAACCAGTTTATAATTTCACAATGTTTCCATATTGTGTCACAATATGAGATCAGGGTTATCTAGCTGACAAGCACCTTCCAGCCATTCTTTCATTTGCCAGATTGTTGAAGAAAGGAACCATCTGTGAGACAATACAGGGTATCAAACACACACATCGTCTCTCCTCTCCTGACGAATACAGTGTGGAGTTTTAAGGCTCGGTCTAAATTGAGGTTAAAGAGTATCCTTTCACCTTCACAAGACTTGGCCTGCTCATGGAAACACCACCCAGACAGCTACACACACACACTCACGCACACACAAACGTTAAACTCCAGGTGTACACACACACACACAGAGCACTGTGTTAATGAGAGTGTACTCTCCTTCTGTTTCGCTCTCTTTTCCGCCCCATCAGGGAATATAAAGTTTAACAGGCGTTTTGCTATCAGTGACCCTGAGGAGGAAACGCACTCACCACCAAGAAAGACTACTAATTACCCAAAACTCTGTGGGTGTCTGTGCTGCGGAGTGTGAGTGTGTGTGTGCAAAGTGTGCATGGATGCATGTGTTTGCTTGTAAGTGCACGTTTGCATGTGCCTGTGTGCAAAGTAGAGAGCATGATACTTATTGATGTAAAAGTGTAGTAGGACGTGTGTCAACTTTGTGTGTGTGTGTGTGTGTGTGTGTGTGTGTGTGTGTGTGTGTGTGTGTGTGTGTGTGTGTGTGTGTGTGTGTGTGTGTGTGTATGTTTAAGAAAAGGTTGAGGTGGTGGTTTGCTTTTAGATAGGTAGGTGGGTTAGGGGTGCAGGCTAATTTATGTCAGCACTATAGCGAGCGCCTAGATTTATTGACGGTAAGGCAATACGGAGAGATCTGCTTTTTCAAAAACGCTCTGCGCACTCACACACACACACACACACACACACGCACACAACTTAATGCCCTCCACCTTCCACCTCCCACCTTCTATTATACAACATGTCTGTCTTTCACACCGAACCTGACTGTAACTGTAGAGGCTGTACTACTGCTGTGCTGACGCAAAGGACATATGGTCCCGAAAGAAACCATTAGAAGTTTTTTTCTCTCTCTCTCACTCTCTCTCTCTCTCTCTCTCTCTCACACACACACACACAGTTGCACTGTACATGGCCCATTCCCCCCTTTAGCCATCCCAATAAAACGACAGAATTCTTTACATTTGTAGAGGGATTAGAACAAAAATTGTCCTTTGGAGGGAAAGTGAATTTACCAGCTGAGACAGGACAATAATTTGTAAATGGGTCAAATGGGAGTATCAAGACAAGGAAGGAAATGCCTTGTAAATTTTTGGGAGCAATGTATGGTCCTCTTCATCAAGACTTCTCGGATGTAATTTGTACTACCTCTGTTTAAAGTTTATATGGCTATTTATGTACATGAGTACGGTAGGATGTGTTATCTTAGGGCTGGGGATTCCTTTTTAGATCCTCTGTTACATGATACAAATCCTTTTTATTCAATCAGATATTATATTTTTTTAATTCTTGCAGACTTAAGGGTTTCATCTTCAAGCCGTTATTTGCATATTAGACAGATTTTCTGCAGTAATCTGAATTTATATCCATCTCTTTACGTGTTTAACCTTTTCACACTAATCTTAGGTAAAAAGTGCAACCTACATGCATATTCTTATTCACTAGTAATAAGTCTTTCTGTTTGCATGGACACATAGTGGCTGAGTGTCTCTTCAGTTGAGATCAAGCAGAAAAAAACTTCAAAGTCTTGCTCCAGAAAGCTCAGTATTTTTATATGCAGGCCTGGGTTCTCTCCCAGCCGTTGTCGTTTCAAAAGAACTGAAGGCTTATAAAAACCATGTAAGGGTTATTATGTACATCCTATCTGCTTCAGCCTTCACTGACCCTCAAACTGTGAGTGTGTGTGTATGTGTGTGTGTGTGGTCATTAGGCAGAGCTACAGTGGAATCCGTTTACTCTCAATAATTTCGCTGGTTTTTGTGAGCCTGAGAGGAGGAATGAACATCCTGAGTTTATTGGCCATTAGAGAGCTCTAGACATGCGTGTGTGTGTGTGTGTGTGTGTGTGTGTGTGTGTGTGTGTGTGTGTGTGTGTGTGTGTGTGTGTGTGTGTGTCTGTGTGTGTGTGTGTGTGTCTGTGTGTATCTGTGTGTGTTGATGAGTGTGTATGTCAGGAGAGCTAGTTTGTTTGGCTAAGTGAGGCAATTTTGGTCTTTAAGTATCTCATGTCACTTCCCCTCAAAAAGGGGCAAGTGATACAAGCACTCCATTCTTAGCAACACACACACACACACACACATATGTATGGACATATACAGGAACACTCCACACACACTGTTCAGGCTCAAACATTAATTTCAAATGCTAGATTTGTATTTAGTAATCTAAATATGAAAAATAGAAACTATGGACAATATATGAAGTTTCAATTTGAGGCTCAAGAGTTTATTACTTTATGTAAGAATCTCTTAATTATTTTCCTTCCCTTACCGTTGACTCATTCACTATTGTTTTGCGTGCATTCCCATATCCTTCAAAGCCCAAATTAAACAAATCAAAATGACTAATGACTGATGTAATTTAAATCAAAGTATTGAATACCCCAAAACAGACTCACTGACATGCTCAGAGAAAACAGGAGAACCTCAAACATGTATCAGTGCATCACAAGAGGAAACATACATAGTTGCTTGTCAAAAGCAGCCTAATTCCTATAAGTCAAGTAAGATGTTACCTGATTGGTTCTTCAGGGTGGTCCTCTGATTAACCTGACCAGCCAGAAACCCGATGACTTTGATCTGTGATTGGTGAGGTCACTCAATGAGGTCAGCCAGCGTCTGCAGTGAAACTGAGAGGGCCGGTGATGAAGTATTTGAAGAGCATCTTTCCAAAATGAGACGTGACACCTAATTTCACCAAAAAAGAAAAAGAGGAAGGAAAAAAAAAAGACATGATTACTGGTATGCGAGAAAGTAGAGCTCATATTGAAGTATGTTTGAAAATCTATTAAATTGGACGTAAGGTTGGGCAATATAGGAGAAATCAATATCATGATAGATATTCAGTGTATTATAATATGGCAAATGTATGCAAAATCCCATATAGAGCGATCAAACTGATCTGATGTTCAGTGGAGTGTTTTTTGTTAAATAATACAAAAATCCTTAATACATCTGATTATTACTTCCTAGTTACAATTAGCTTGAAATCATTAATTTGTACAAGAGACTTTAGGTAATAATACAATATATGACAGCATTCCACCAGATGTCGATGAAAATAAGACTTCAAGCGATAGGCAGTTAATTGATTAGTCAATCAACAGAAAATTAATCGGCTACTATCTCGACCCTTAATCATTTATCAAGCAAAAACCCAATCATTCTCTGGTTCTGGCTTCTCCATTGTGAGGATTTCCTGTTTTTCTCAGTTATATATAATTTTGAATGTAATATTTTCAGGTTTTGGACTGTTGGCTAGACAAAACAAGACATTTAAAGATTGTGATCGGCATTTTCTTTTTCTAACTTTTATAAACTAAACAATAAGTTGGTCATGATCAACTGAATTGTCAACAGACTATTGAAAACTGAATTGAAGATAAAAATAAGTTACAGCCCTCATGAATAATATATGATTATTTCCCAGCCTGGTAAAATAGCTTTATGTTGGATATCTGTCTTGAATTAGTGTCACCCACCTCCCTTTGTTGTGTCTTTATCTGTCCTCTTTTTTTTCTACTTGCCTTTTTTCCTTCCCCACTGGCCCTCTTTCTTTGTCCCTGCTCTAACATGTTTCTTTGTCTCCCCCGTTGCTTCAGAGGAAGAAGAACTCTGAACAGCTGTGGTGCTCCCTGCCTGTCGTGAGTTATGGCGAGCTGCTGTCCTCTTGGCTTTTATTGATAATATTACACTGGCTGATGTAAATATAACTTTGGCAGCTATAACACTGCCTGCCCCCCTCCGTCAACCTAATACAAAGATAGGACCTGCCTCTGTGTGTGTGTGTGTGTGTGTGTAGGTGAATGAATTTTAACTGAACGAATACCTGTGAGAGCAAGCGAGGAGGTCAGGGAAAGATCCACCATGTATCTGTGTTCATTTATGTGTGATATTCACTTCCTGATCCCAGGACAGGCCTTCCCAAGGTAGATGTGCAACATCAGGCTACATGCAGTTTGCAGGAAACAGCGAGCTGAGATCCAACTTGATAAACGGCTCTGTGCTTTAAGTTGGCTAAAAGAAGATCCTGCCCTCGTGTGTCTATATATTTTTTGTCTGTCTAAGTTGGGCTGCGACTTCCCGCAGTGCTGTAAATAATATGTCTTTTCACTGGTTGGTGTCTCCATGTGGTGCACACACAGAAACATGACTGGACTTAGAGTGAAATTAGAGATAGTGATGATCATGACAGTAAAGAGTTCTGTGTGAGCCAACACAACTGTAAGACTACATACACACACACACACACACACACACACACAGACACACACACACCCACACACTTTTGAGCCACAAGCTGCATTGTAAGCGCTCATTAGGTTTTTGGTGCCCTGACCTGAAGGTGTAAATTCTACATTAATGCCTCATCTGTTAACTTGACTGAACACTGATGCTCTCACTACTGAAGATACAACACACACACACACACACACACACACACACACACACACACACACACACACACACACACTTTACCCTGTATGTTCACACACACACACACACACACACACACACACACACACACACACTATACGCATGGGCATACACATATTCAGAAAGGCACATGGAGAACCCTGCAGCTGCTGTCCGCCCACACACTTGAACCATGTCATTCTTGCCCCCCCCACACACACACACACACACATACAAACATACACATCACACACACACACACACACACACACACACACACACACACACACACACACACACACACACACACACACACTGTACCACATTCACTGCATTCTGCCATTCCTCTAACACAGGCAGGAAGCAAATGTGTCATTTATTGCGGCCTGTTTCCAATCTGTGCTGATGATAAATATCTCCGATCTCCCCCATGCTGCTCCTGAATATTCTGAGACAAAGGCCTCTTATGAAATTATACTGTCATTAGAATGACTGCTCTGATTAGATACTGAGACTGGATTAGCCATCTGCTTGGCTCTTAAGCAGAGGAATGATATGATCAAAACTAATTACCATGTATTCCTACATGAGAACACATTGAAGGTTTTAGTTTCAAAATATGATATGCTGTATTCATTTTGAGTGGCTAAAAAAATCCCGTGTGGTGGAATCCGAATACATTACTGTTCAGTATGATAGAGCACTGTGATGTTGATACGAATGTAATAGTTTTTACAGTAATCTTGTTTAAGCCTTTAAACTAGGAATTATAAGGTGGAAGTATATGATAAATTATTAAGAATTATTATGATATTAATGATTAAGACTGTACCTAAAGCTAATGCGTTAGATAGTAAAATGTTACAAAACAGAAGATAAAGATTGTGAGATCAGATTTGATTTGTGAAATGTCGAACATTTTAACATGGAGAATTCATCTTGTTTTTATTAGCTCCTTAAAAGCTACTGATTCAGAGATGGATAGAGATACCATGTTTACAAAAATATTTAGCCTGATAACACATATGAAGCTACTGAAACAGCTCTCTCTATTTTGAACCTCCATATCCTACTAAACATTTTAGATTTTCAATGCCTCTTACACTGAAAGCTGTTCCACTTGTTTCCACATGTCACACAGCGTAAAAGAATGGCAATCGTTGTGGGCAGTGTGCTAAGAGTTGCCACTATGGAATGGACATGTGCAGCAATTTATCACTTGTCTCTCAGCACATGTGTGGGTGGCCCAGCAGCGGGTATTCTTGCAATTTGGGAGCAATTGACAGTAATCCCCTCTTTCTGCTTGTGTGAAAGCTCATCATCCCCCTGCACGCCGACAGGCACGTCTTCACTAGAGATGACCCCCAGAGCTGGTACAAAAAGCTTTGGGTCTGTCGTAGCTCATGTTCTATATCATTATCAGCTTGTCTCGAACTTTTTCTTGGTGGTCTGAAAGGCCCCTCAGATTAAATCACTATACTCTGGGAAGGTAAGCACAAATCCTTGCAGATGCATTGATGGAAATTCTATGCAGGTTTATTTGACCTGTTTTTTAACTTATTTTTTATAATTATGAAAATTAAAAAATATACTATACTAAGAAAACTGGTGCATATGCTTTGATACAGTGGTTCCCAACCTGGGGTTCCGGGTCCCCACTAGGGCTCACCAAAGGGTCACAATGCCTTCTTGATTTTAAAACCTCCAAAATATATGCTGCAGGCCTATATCTCAGAATTTCATCCATTTCTGTGAAGAAAATTAAATGAAATTGTCTGCTTAGATAGTATGTATGACTATTAAAAATACATGATACAGGGGCGCCCCATAGCTCAGAGGTCGTCAGTTTAATCAATGATAGAAAAGGGGTCCTTTCAGGAAAAAAGTTGGGAACCACTGCTTTGATACAAAAGGTTGGTGAAAATCACAGGCACACACACATAATCAACATGGCACTTCCAAATCAAGCTTCACAGCGATCAACAGCTTTGAGTTTACACAACTGTGTGGAATAGATATGGTCCTCGTCTTGCATTTAATAAAAACAGAACCTTTGCTACAGTGGCAACTGTAATGTGCACATATTGTATTGGTCCATTGTGGTAAAGAGAGCTGACCCACAAAACAAGAGTTTGTTTCAGAGAGTCCTTCTTCCACCCCTCACCTATGGTCATCACGGTTGAGTAATCACTACAAGTTTTTGGCTTAGGATCTGAGAGGACCTAAAGAGTTAAGCTCCTACTCCGCTGTCTGAATTACGTTTACTGGCAATGTCTTTTCCAATTCAGGAAGTATAGCGTGTTGTAGCTACTGTATAGAAGTCGAGGGGAGGAGGTCAGGATGGATGTTTTTGCCTTCAAAGCACAGGACCTTGACACCAAAGACATGAGTTCATGTCCCACATGGTGTTTGGTTTATGCTACTAAAACACAGGGGAAGACTGCAGCTTTGCATATCAAGATATCAAGGTCAACGTGTCCTGTCTCATACACCGGTGCGTCAGTGTTGACCAAGACAACGATCTTTCCCTAACCTCAACAAAAAGTGTTTTGAGTAGCCATGAGTGGATATTGTAGGGAAAGAAAGATGTAGATGTGTTCCACATAAATAAAGCTGCTGGTAATGTTTCTAAATGTATTTGCTATTGAAAATTAGTCGAACATAATCTTTAGGAGACAGGGTTGTGCTTAAGGAAGTACTGTCTGCTGCTGGCTAGAGATTCCTTTGAGATCCTCCATGAGAAGGTGGATAAAGTTGTAAATAATAACTTGCAACCTACTGGGCTGCTCTGCCCATTTATTTACAGATTTGAACTTATTGAAGAGACACTGTTTTGAATATTTTTTGAATAATTTCTGTATGTCCAAATCTTTGCTGTAAATAGAAAGTGTTACTGTACTCTGGCTTTAGGAGAAAAGTTTAAAAGGGCATATGTTGAGTCACTGGCATAAACAGCTACGCTATATGGAGAAACTAAACCTTAGTAAAGTGTAATGATGCATGAGGCAGTTCCTCAGCCTGAGCCCCATCTTTTCTCCCAAATAGTTGTGGTTGCCATATGCTCAGATTGACTATAATTGTTAGTTTCCTGGACAAAGTGTTCAGAGGTTTGCAGGCGTTTAATATACCCTGCAGGCAGAATTAAAAAGCAATCATGAAATCCAATTCTTCCATATAAAAACAAATGAGCAATGCGCCGTGCCACACTTCTATTTACAAAGCAAACACTTGCCTTCATCTTCATAATATCTCACATTATGCCCAATAATGTGCAGAATACAGAAGAAAGTTTGATGGATGGTTTGATTTAATGAGAGAGAAGTCATTTAGACGATGAAAGTAGACACATTATTAATGGGATTTCTTGGAGACTTCATAGGGGAAATGGGGATTGCAGAGCTTAAATTACTAATACATTTGCTCATAAAAACTGTGAGAAGATAAAAGTAAGAGTTGCGCTGTAAAGACAATGGAGCAACACCAATAAGCACTGATCAGTTTTGTGGTGGTCTGTGCTGTGATGACAGCATCAATCAGTCACCCAATCAAAGTTACTTATGTTCTTTGGAAACAAGGATCATCTGCCTGAGATAATCTTTTCATGTTTTTTATTTTTATTACTAGCCATGCTAGCGGTACAGCTCTAGGGATGGCAATGTTGGTCTGTCAATCAGCTGGTTCACCACTTTGTTGCAGGCTTAAATATTTCAACAACTCTTAGATGGATTGCTATAGAATTTTTACAGGCATTCGTGGTCCCCAGAGGATGTTTATTAATTCCCATCAGCCTCAAGTGTTCTTTGTGTATAGTGCCAATTATGTTAACATGCTAAACTAAGATAATGAGCATATAACATTGAACCTGCTAAATATGAGCATGCTATCATTGAAGGCCATTGCCATTCTAGCTTTAGCTTTTAGCTCAAAGCACCTCTGTACCTAACTACAGCCTTACAGAGCTGCTAGCTTGACTATAGACTCAGTCTTGTTTATTGATAACATCAAATGACCTCTGGAACTGCATTTTAAGTGTGTAGGATTTAGTGGCACCTAGCATTGTAGTTGCATAGAAGCTACAGTGGCTTTGAAAAAGGCCCGGATTAGAGCTACTGTTTGTCCATACTGGGCTACTGTAGAAACATGGTGGTTAAACATGGCAGACTCGAGATAGATAAGGGATTAGAGATGATAGCTTAGGAGACGAATTGTGTTTGGTTGTTTTTTTGTTTTGTCTCTCTGTTAGTTATCAGTTATTTTTAATATATATGTTTACATTTAAAAATGAGCATATTACAACCTTTATGTATATACTGTATGTGCCCATGTATATGTATATACTGTATGTCAACATGCTCAAATAAAAAAATCACTTCAAGCCAGTGTATCAGGACACAGTAAAACAAAGCACCAATCACATTACCAAAACTTCATTGTCAATCATCTTCATAGCATAAAAACACCATGTAGTATGATATATAATAAGACGTTTCTCTCCGGTACAGTATCACTACAACCGCTGACTCTATCATGGAACTATTTACTGCCCATATGGCCAGTGACACAGGGTCAAGCCTGTGTTTCAAGTGAAACCACCAAGAGTTGTAAAAACCCTGCATACAGGAATGGATACAAATTCAAGCATTAGCACATTGCTAATTACTGCGAGTCGCTTTTAATAAATTCTTTCCTGACATACGAGTTCCAGCACTGTAAAAAAGGAAGAATGTTGCATGAGGGAAAAACATTAAGCGATGCTGCAGACTTTTGCTATAAGTTGAAAGCTTGGGTTGTATGTAAAGGAATACTACACTGTAAGATTCACACAGGATACTAAAGGTTTGACTTGAAGAGAATACTCAATTCAAGAATTCACACATTTTCTTGAATAAAAATAGAAACTTGGCCAATCCGAGCCATGCTTTCTGAGAGTAAATAACTTAACAAGTGGATATACTATAAAAGCTGCACTTCAACTGCAGAGCGCTCCGTGGGTAATTTGACATGTTGTTATGTGTCTCTGTGCTTCTTTCACTGTTTTAGTAACATCCATTCCCAAAATAAGTTCTGATCCCAGCTCTGGCCTCATTTACACTGAAATAACATTGTGGTATCATAGTCGAGTCCTCTTTTTATTTGTTTTAGAGGTGGGGCAAACTCTTCCCTCATGTTTCTGGCCAAAAGAGGCATTTATTTGCTATTCCAAATGTTACATAATCATAAGCAATTGGTTATTGTGATCCAATTATATGTCCCAGCCTTCTGTCTACTGTGATGCAGAGCAGGCCGATGTTTATCTGATCCTACGTATTGGTCCCATGGTGGTTTCTTAGTTGCTTGCCGTATCAAAATACTCCAAAGGAGCAGGTTAAGCTCTAGATAGGAGCAACATTACACCTATTTGCATGTGTCTCAACTGCACATCCATAAAACTTTATTAGTTAGTTGCTTTTTTTGCAGATCTAACTGGTTTTTGGCAAAAGCTAAACTTCACAGTAAAAGCATACAAACTGTAAGTCTGCACAAAAGAAAATGCATGTATGCATGGAATGGCTGGCCACTTTATCCTGTGCACCATTTGCCAAAAAGTAGAAGATAATACATAATTCCACATTGGAGTGTGTTTGCAGTCATTTAAAACAAGCTCACAGCGTTGACATAAATCAGTGTATGTGTGAAGCTCATATACCTGCATGTCTGAAAACTGCCGGTTTGACGAGAGACAGATCTGAGGAGATTTCACCATAAAGGTTAGGAACCGTGAAATATCTGAGAAGTGCTGGAACCCTTCTCCTCTCCAAATTATAGCCGAATGCATGCTATACAGTCTTAGTGGTTGAGGGGAAACGCCTTGGCAGTGCATAAAGGGCTCAGTGTGCGGCTGAAATGACCGTGCGACTCCTGAAAATAAACAGAAATCAAATGGAGTGATTGATCGAATAAATTAACCTCAGCAACAGCATGCAGCACGCTCTCTCTCCCTCTCTCTCTCACACACACACACACACACACACACACACACACACAGCTACTCATCAGCTCCAATAACCAGACTTTTAGAAAAACAGACACTTGTTGCTGTTTGCTCCAGTGCTCAGGCCAGCTGCAATTTGGGTGTAAGTTTGTTCCACTAGTGTGATGATGGTGGTGAGTGGGCAGTGGGGTGTTGCTTAGGTAAGGCTTGTTTGCCAGTTGAGGCATTTTAATTTGTTCTCTTTACTCCAGAAAATGCTCTGATTGTAATTATGTGGAATGAAAATGGATCTTACCTGCCACTTTCAGATTGATATATCCATTTATATTTCTGTCCAATGTAGCCTTTTTATTATCTAAATGTTCCAGGTACAAATAAATTCATTTAATTAGAAGGGTTTCAGGGTTTGTTATATAGTCAGAATATTCTTTTCAGAAGCTTTTCCACCTTGAACAAGATTACTTTTTTTGTTAATATGTTTTTTTTTTGCCTTTTAAAGTAATAATTAATGAAAAAACAGAAGAAAATCTCATGAGTCTGTGGGCATCAAATCAGCAAATCTTGAATTAAGATGATTCAGTAATATGTTTATAGTTAATTCATACTAAGTTCATATTCAGTTTATAAAGGTTGCGAAACAATATATAAATGACTGTCTTATGCCTGATTTTCTTCATGCTTGAGTTTTTTCCCTGTGAAGATCATCAACTGAAGGTGATGCCTGACTCACCTTTTAACTGCCTGTGAAATCGCTGCGTTTTTCGCAGGCCTATATATTCTCGAGTGCGCCTGAAATGTGAACCGTCCAATCTGATGAACCTGCCGACCGGTCAGAGCCTTCTGGAAATGAAGACAAGACCCCCCCCCCCCCCACACACACACACACACACACACCTCAGCCCCGCCCCTACATCCCCGCCCCTCCCTGCAACTCGCCTGTGCGGTTTATTGAAATCTCCTTCTTGCTCTGTAGGATAGCCCTGGCCTCTGGGGTAACGAGATAGATGTAAACAACCAATTATTGGATAGGCCCTCATTCGCATACCCCTTAACCAGTATAGACACAGATGTTCTGGCTTTAATAATTTCTCTCTCTCTCTGCCCAACATTTGGTTGTCTGTCCGAAAGAATGTTACTCATCAACTCCTTGTTGCGCTGGTCTCAGGTCAGTGCGTGTCTTACAGGATAAAACCACGTCCTCATCTTATCCTATATAGGCCTACCCCCGCCCAAACACTAGGCTTCGCAGCACACACCAAAACACACATCTTGCAATAATCAGCTCAATTAGTGCAGGTCGTGGTGGAGAGCGGTCGGGGTGAGCGTTGGGAGGTTGTGAAAATAGGGGGTTGGCTATTAGGGGAAACGCGATCTCCATTCATCAGCGGCCGTAATAATTACCGTTTCAGAGCCGGAGTCCTCTGATCAAACTGATCTGTGGAAACAAGTGGTTTACAAACAGTGTCAAGGGCCAGACACGGGACCCCGATTTGCCCCGTCACTGCCGGTGCGCACGCCCGGCTCTGACCGTGAACAGCCCCAATGCAAGGAAAGATGCTTTGCATTTGGATCCACATTTATACGTTATTGCTCTACTCTTGCATTTGTTCTGATATCATCACTGCTGCAGTATCAACCCACTTCCACGATCATTTAACTTTCTTATCAGATGCATTCTAGTTTAATAAGTAGGCTATTTAAGCTTATCTTGGGGCTGTAAAGAGTGAGCAGGTGTTGATTGTTTTTTCAGAGCGATTATCTCAAACTTTTAAAGTCAAAGATGCCAAAAAAAGATCCCATGTTTAACAAGATTGTATTCCATCTGTGCTGATTTTATGGTTGCCAGTGATTATAAATAAAGCTGGATACTTGTCATAAATACACATATAACTAGGCTACCTGTTATCCACAGCCGTGCTCATACAGCGTATCATATCATCTTATCAGAATAGCATCTCATGAGACCCTTTACAGCCCCCATCTGGAGCTCCTCTGGGACCCTTATTTTGGTTACATCTGCGCCCATCATCCACCAAAATAATCTAAATGACTAAGGACAGAGTCAGTCAGGAATGCACTGGGCCTTCATGTAACCACCGCTGACAGCAGAGACACGCGGCAGCAGTCTACAGGGAGGCAACAGTTGCCAACAGTGAAAGCTGAAGTGAAGGACTTTACCGAAGATTTAATAAAAATATAGCCACACGTCTATATTTGAGTATTTCCAGTCCGTAAAGTCACTTTACACTCTGAATGCCCTTTGATATGAAACGTTAAAAAAAAAAAAAATTAGACGACACATAACCTGAGTGGAGAATAGTGTGACCACTGTGAGTGTAATTGCTGCACCTCTTTCACCAGTGGGAGAGCCTCCTGTGTACTTTGGGCTCACTTACGAGGCATTGAGGTTTGTGTGTGTTAGATGGACGGAGATGATAATGTTTTTTTTTAAATCTGAAATCGGTTTCAAAAATGAGCGCCTGTCAAACTGTGTTTACAGGTCATATGTTCACTCATCGGGCGAGATTTCTCCGGTTCTGATGAGCTGTCTGCATCAAAGTCAGCAAATTAAAACACAGCCATAAAATGATTTAATGGTAGATTAATTACAAGGTTATATTATATGATGTTGTAATTACATTATTATTATTATTATTATTATTATTATTATTATTATTATTATTATTATTATTATAATAATGTTTTATTTGTGGGAATAAAACTTCATTCTTAGTGGAGTTGTGTGATTTTCTCCTATGAGCTGTATATGTAGGCTATATAAGGGTAAATCGCTTCCTTGTTTTTCTCACTATCCATTTCAGGCGAGCCCCGGTCCCCTGACGATTACCATCAGTCAGCTTAATGCCGTAATACTCTCTGAACTGCGCTTCGGGCGAAACCCAAGTCAATTTATTAAACACAGACAGAACACAACACGGAAACAGGGATCAGGCTCTTCTTACAGGACTCCTCTTCTCTAGTGATAAACTAACTTCATAATTACACTAATAATTCCTTGTGAACCGCCACGACTTGGATGAAATAGCTCCATAGCCAATAGGCCTGTGCAGCGGGAAAATATAGATGAATTGGTCTTGAGCTTAAATAAAAGTGTGAACCTGTGATGTGATCAGCTAGTGGTTATATTTTATTTTTATACAGCTGAGATTTAATGTAGCTCCTTGCTGGGACTTTAGATACTGATATTTATTTGCAACTTCTTTTTTGAAAATATGCATTTGAGTTCTGCACATAGGCCTATATCAAATTACGCCTAATAAATACTGAGTAATTATTACTATTTTAATAGTAATAATAATTTGAAATATTAATTTTAAACATTTAATGTTTTGCACACTGACTTAACAAACCTCTGGACTCTATTGGAGCTTTTTGAGGGGTCTACAGGTAAGTTATGAGAAGAAAGCTGCAGAAACAGGACAAGTGTGTGTGCGCGTGTGTGTGTGTGTGTGTGAGAGAGAGAGAGAGAGAGAGAGAGAGAGAGAGAGAGAGAGAGAGAGAGAGAGAGAGAGAGAGTCAGTGTGTGTGGTTTGAGGCAACAGTGTCGAGTGATGTGATACTGAGAGTGGGTGTAACTGACAATCGTATCTCTAATGAAGAGGTCCCATGGTGAGGCGATAGAAATCTCCTAACTGGTCAATCTTTGGTCCAGCAGTCAATAGCACATCATGCCCGTTCGCGTGACACACGTCACACCATATCCAGCACAGACCACATGACTTTTAGTGCTCATCCTGCTGCTGCTGCAGTCTGGAGAGCTAAAGTCTTTAATCGGGAAAAAACTCATCATTTCAACAAGTTCCTCCTCAGTGAATCATAACCCCCCCTCACTTATTTTACTTCTAAAAATCCACTCTCTCACTGTTTCCTTACCCTCTCTCTTTTTGTATCTTAATTATCACACTGAAATGATTACTCAGTTCTTCAAATCTTATCTCCTAATCCTGCTTGTGATTTTGATGATCTCTGACTTCCTCCGTTGTTGCACTAAACCGTGTCAGCCAGATGTCTTGAATACAAACGGAAAGTTTTGTCTCACCGGTGTGCTGGTTGGTGTTGCCGTTTTTCTTCTCCGCTGTTGCCCGGCAAACTCTCTTCCTCTGCTCTCCGTCCAAGAAACTCTACGGAACACACACACACTTCATTTCACCGTTAGAGCGGCTGCACACCTTAACGTTGTTTGTCACTCTGTGCGCTTCTGCCGTCACTGCCTCACCCCTCATGCAGACACCCCTGGATTCATCATCATCTGTGTTATCACACGCATTAAATAATAAACTCTATCAGGACAATGTTATAATAAATTCTAGATTAACATATTCATTAAATACAATACGCCTTTAGGGATAGGCTGTAGAACTGCCATATTCATGTCAGATTACATTAAAAAATTACTTGAATTAGCTAAAGTTAATATAAACAAGTTAACAGACGCACTTTAAGCTCATTTGGGAATGTTATAGCGCACAGTCTTTATACGTGCAAAGTTATTTAATATTTTTGATACATTGATTTCTAAATCTGACTTTCTATACGTTTTCTAAAGTTTAAAGTCTTGTTTTTTCGTATTTTGTCATTATTTCTAACATATCATAACACTTTTATGGCTACATTTAGTGACATGCTGTCTGTTTGGAGGAACAGCTTGCACGAGGCTACCTGTAAAGCCACTTTATATACATTTCTGTTTACAAAATGGCTGTTTTAGAAATTTATGTGAAACAAATGTATCTAAATTTATTTGAAGTGAGGAAACATAAATCCCTTCACTCTGACAGAATTAATATAATTTATTTTTGTTTTTTATATGAATTGTTGCTTCATTTCAACCGTCAAGACCAGATGAGGCATTTTTGCTAAACTTTTCACCAAAGGCTACATGACCTGTCTGCTAGTTGACAGTAATTTCACTTGTACGAAATGATGAAGCGACTAACTTTAAAGTACCAGGCGTTGTGGAAACCTTGATTGATTTGTGAACGGCGCTTGAGGCATGAAGACATACTTCAGCAGGCTCTGTGCGCTCTGGCGCCATCCTTCCCCCAGCTGCGGGACCAGCGCTGCTCTCTTTCCCCACACGCCCTCAGCTCTGCGCTCTTTGGCTGCCTGAGGTGTCTGTCAAAGTGAAGAGAAAGAAAAAAAACTGCTTTACAAGAAAAATCTGAGCAATATTTCTGTTGGTAGGCGGGATCGTCGTAGGGGAACAATCGGGTTGACTTTGCCAGGGAGCCACCTCAAAGCGTATCAGGTTGCTTTGAGTGACAGCGTAACCATGGCAAATAATTTGACTAAGGCTATTGTCTTATCCTCACCATCCCCGGGTCAGATAACCGACCAATCAGAGTTCATATAATCGCCTGTCTTGCCAGCTTAGAATAATATTATTAAAACGAGCCAGCGAGCCCGGTCTCCGGGAGTAGGTTATGTTGAAACGGCATAGAAAAGGTGGAGGAGGACGGTGGAAGGAGTAGCAACTTTCTCTCTTTCTCACCAACTTTATGAGGATTTGTCGCCTGGGGTTTTGCATGGCTGAATGGACTTGAGTTTATTCCACAACACGCAGTTGGATATTACCTCACCTTGGGCTGTTTTAAGCTTTAAGTTGCTCTTTTTGGGACATTTTGTCGCTTATGGACTTAATGCGTTTTGATTTAATGTGAGACTGAGTGGAGAGACGTGGGAGTAAGGCACAATATAATCTGTATTGATTTACGTTGTCGCCATGTCCATGCTTCCGACGTTTGGTTTTACGCAGGAACAAGTGGCGTGTGTCTGCGAAGTCCTCCAACAAGGGGGGAACATCGAGCGGCTGGGGCGCTTCCTCTGGTCCCTCCCGGCGTGCGAACACCTCCACAAAAATGAGAGCGTCCTGAAAGCGAAAGCCGTGGTCGCCTTTCACCGGGGGAACTTCCGAGAACTCTACAAGATCCTAGAGAGCCACCAGTTTTCGCCGCACAACCACCCGAAGCTGCAGCAGTTGTGGCTGAAAGCGCACTACATCGAGGCGGAGAAGCTGAGAGGCCGCCCGCTCGGCGCAGTGGGGAAGTACCGCGTCCGGAGAAAGTTCCCCCTGCCCCGCTCCATCTGGGACGGAGAAGAGACAAGCTACTGCTTCAAGGAGAAGAGCAGGAGCGTTCTGCGGGAGTGGTACACCCACAATCCTTATCCATCCCCGCGGGAGAAAAGAGAGCTGGCCGAGGCCACGGGACTCACCACCACGCAGGTCAGCAACTGGTTCAAAAACCGACGGCAGCGAGACCGAGCAGCGGAGGCAAAGGAAAGGTAGGAGTAAAGTTAAAACACACATCAGAGTGGGTGAATCTTGTAGTATTTTTATGAATGTGATATCAAGCAGAAAATAGACAAAACAGGCACATGTTTCTTTGGTGCGTGTATGCAATATGATTTGCTGACCTACATCTGTAAATGTATTGCATGAACCAAATATGAATATATTTCCAGTTCTTAACAAATCCTCCAGTTCTGCCCACGCATCTGTGTGTATTTGTGGGAAATTACTTCAGAACCAGGCCCCATTTTCATGCTTTTGGGTTGAGTAAACTCACGTCCCGCACTGTTGTTTGTATGTTTGTGATAATTGTGCAGGCCGTGCGTAAAGGTTGAAAGAAAGTAAATTAAAGGCTTTTTTTGTCAGGTAAATTACAAGGGTATAACAGTTGCATTTAACCTACTTTTATGTTTTAATCACACTTATTATAACATCAAATTTAACTTTTAGATTAGGATCAGAGAAAGAAAAAAACTTTTTTTTAACCCTCTGGATACTGGCGTGAACACAGAGCAGATATAGAAGAAAACATCTCGGAACACGTTTAAAGGTTGTTTTGCGGTGTAATTGATGTGGCGCGCTGTGTAGCCTTTATATCAGCCCGGTTGACATTTCATTAGGAGTAGTTTGTACTTTTCAAAGTTTGTAAATTACACAGGCAGGCGTGCAGAGAGGTTTGGGAGACGTGTTGTAGTCAGGTGTTCGCTGGGTTGGTGTCTTCTTTCGCCCTCTGGCCACTAATTCGGGCTGAAAGCTACATGTAAATCATGTCTTCCCACTGAGAGAAGCCTTACTCACACACTGCAAGCACAGGACAATGCCATACGCAACAGCACATGTTTAGCAATAATTAGACCTGTCATTTACTCAAACGTGGCAAAGGCCGAGAGCTTGCCCACTTTGATAGGCGTCTTTATCCACAGGTCACCGCTTAAATTCATTTGCCATAAACACAGCTTAATGCGGGTTCAATAGTCAAATAGATTGTCTCCAGTCGGTGTTCACCACTACAGCCATTTAACTCTCTGCCTCATAGCGTCTAATTACGTCACTGACTTATTATTTGACTTATTATTTGTATCTAGGCACACGTGCGCTCCTGACTGATGTATTAATAAATCATTAGAGTGAACATTTTATAATTAATATATTAATTAGGCTTAATATGGCTATTAAATATACCGCAGCCTAATTAATATCCCAGTACACAGAGTAGCATGGTTAACACTATTTTTGCTTAGTGTGTGTGTGTGTGTTTGTGTGTGTGTGTGTGTGTGTGTGTGTGTCTAGGTGTGCTTCTTTTAAGAATGATGGTTTTTGTTGTTTCCACAACGTTAAAAATATGCACTTTAAAATATTTAATTTGCACATTTGCTCTTCTAGTTTCTATCCTGTGTAACCCCACAGGATAGGATATAAATAGATATTTTTGAATTACACATTTTTCCTGATACACTCATATGTTGCAGTTGTTTATCTGTTGTGTCTCTGACTCTGTTCGCAGAGAAAACAACGAGAACAGCAACAGTCACAACCCATTGACTTCTTCCATGAATGGAAATAAATCTCTATTGGGGAGCTCGGACGACGATAAAACACCCTCGGGGACACCGGATCACACGTCTCCAAGCCCGGCTCTGCTCCTCGGCACAAACACCGGTTTACAGTCCCTGCACGGCCTCGCGCCCCCACCAGGACCCAGCGCCATCCCGGTACCCAGCGGTGCAGACTCGGTGCACCATCACCACTCATTGCACCATGACACCATACTGAACCCTATGTCTTCTAATCTAGTGGACCTTGGCTCTTAAAAAAAAAGCGCCACAGAAGGGGGACAGAGCACACTTTTTTTTTTTTTTTTTGGAAAAGTAGGCTACAAGGTGGCGTGAGACAAGCTTCAAGCACTTGCGGCAAGGTGCAAACGCAGACAGACTGGAACACTGCGAGAACAGCCACCGTAACAAATCGTTTAGTCTCATATTCAACCTTTTAAGTCTTTTTTTAACAAGTGGCAAAAATCTAGCAGTGGGTGAAATACCTCCACTTATCCCCAAATTAAACTTCCGCTTGTTTCTGGGATTTTCTAGAAACAAGACAGAGCACTTAAGAAATGTTCTCACCCTATTGGCATATTTTTTTCTTTGATTCGCTTCAGGAAAATATAATTCCGAAGATCATGTGACTTGTTAAGACGGATCAGTTTTGCAGTGGTGGTGCAGACGCAAGGTGAGGCGGATAGGTCGTTTTAGGTAAAAAAAAAAAAAATTTAAAAAAATGAAAGAAAGAAAGAAAGAAAAACAAAAAAGTATTTTACCGGAATGTAATAACGTAACATGTTATATTGTTGAAAACAATAACAATAAAATGTCTTAATTCTTGTTACTATTACCGTTGTTATTTTAGGGGTTTAGATATATCAACAGACTCTGTAGGCACCGAGTCAAAGGTACCCCATCGCCTTTTTGTTTACATAGGGTTTTCCAAGAGAGCCATAAGCAGTTCATTTTTTTTGGGGGAGGGGGGTTGGGGTTGGGGGTGATGGGGTATGATATTCTCAAGTGTCTTATAAGAGCCGTGATAAAATGAAATATCTTAATCTCTTGATATCATTATTATTATTATTATTTGCATTTTCATTTGGAAAGAGACTGCATGTAAACTTTGCGATAAATGATGAAACATAAAACGATTCACCTATAGTTTCATATACCCTTTACAATAAAAGAAAAAGAAATACATGGATTAAAATCGAGGATTTCTTTGATTCTGAATGATTCTTCACTTTTTTGTTAAAAAACAGTCTGTTTATGTAGTTTGTCTCCTACGGGTCACCTCAAATATTCCCACACTACAGCTGCAGGTCTGTCTCGGTTTGTTTACTGGATAATGTGTGTCTATTTTTTTTAAATTATTTATTTGCACTTCTAATTGAGGATTTTGAACGTTTAGGTTTTAATCACATTACTGTAACTTTGCATCTAAACGGTCAGTAGGCTGTGTTAAATCTGGTTCAAATCCATGCTTCACTATTTCCTCTGGCCATTTGAATGTGCACTGAACCAGCAGTTCCTTAATAACGTTGGGGAAATGTATAATCAGACAGCATTACCTAAAATCAAGAGCTCTTAGCCTTTGACACGGAGGCCTGCTCTAAGAAAGGGGATATTGTTCTTTATGTGTGGGCAGTCTGCCGGCGTGCACGGGTCGATATCCCGGGATTAACTACCATCTAATCATAAATGCTGCAAGGGAAGTCGTTAAACAGGAAAACTATCTGTTTCTCCCAATTACTCACAAGTCATCCCCAAGCTTGTGTCCTTGGGTTTTGCAGTTAAAATGGAAATGCAAGAAGCGGGTCTAAAAAGTGTGGAAATATGCGAAAAGAGGAAAAATGCCGCTGTTATGCCCTCTTTAAATGCAGGTTATGATAAATTATAATTAGAAATTTCTTCTATTAAAAGGAGAGAAAGTTTTAAAATACAAAAGTTGAATTATTGCGTTTCTGATTTAAAATTTAAGGTCAAAGTTCACCCAAGTCATCGCGGCTGACGTTAAAATGACAAAAGCAAAGAGAGAAGAAAAAGAAAAATATCGACACTTAATCCAGTGCTTCATAAAAACAACACTAGTCAAGAGACTGTGGCATGTGGCCATTACAGGCAGAGCTGGGCGAAACTTATACGTGCTATTCCAACCGGGAACCTTGATGTTCAAGTGATGACACCTTATCTTTCCGCGCTCGGCCGAGGAGAACAAAAGTGCCGTAGTGTTTGGCGGAGAAAAAAACCAACACAGAACTGGAAACGGGCGTTGAAAGAAGACACTTTGTTTGAACAGCTTCAGCCTTGCAACCCCCCACAATACTTTCATTAGTAGCTTCAATACTTTCCCCTCTTAAAAAGGTGGTAGCAGAGAGTTTATTATAGCATTATTCATCTCACAGCTGGTCTGCGGTAGCCTGGCTATTACCGGATTGTTTGGGGGAAAATATGCATAATTATAAACCATAACCCACAATAATGTCAGCAACCAGCTCATAGGATGTTGATTGGCTGGTACTTGAAACAACAGCACATTATTGGCCCCGTTAATAAATTATCTCTGAGGCCCTGGCGGCTCTAATGGGAGTGTAAATATGAATAAGTGTAAAGAGTGTGTGAACTGTCTGTAAACGAGAAGGATCAGTCGCACCTTGTTGGGTACAACTTCTGGCGCATGAAGGTCAATTACACATGCAGCTGAAAGCCCACACTTTATAATTAACGAGGACTTCAGTGCATATGGGTCTACTCAAAACAAGCCTATAATAGCGGCTTGTGAGGAGACATAACACGGAATAGTTGGTCTCTCACCAAACCAACTCTGTAACCCCACAAAGAGTTGTGATTTTCGTCTTCTCGTACTTTCACTCTCTCTTGTTTCCCATAAGGCTTGAAATGTGAACTTGAACTGGCATTGCGAGCGCGCCATATGTGCCCGGGGAGGGGAGGGGAGGCTATTAAACGTTTTTTGGGCAGAAGATATTAGGAAAATCCGCCAGCATTGAAGAAAAGTCCTAACAAGGCGCACTGGTTAAACGCTGATTTGACTCTACCAAGTTGGCTTATGGGAACAATGGCAGCAGAGGAATCAGATAAACAGTCAGACAGGTGTGAACTAGTCCTGGTTTCTCGCACAAATTCGTCTGCAGGCTTTTTTAATCGCCTGTCAATTCACCACTGGCTGAGGATGTTACAGAGATTAAACGTCAAGTGTTCAACAACAATCTTGCAGAGAGTTAATGCCACTTTGCCCCAGGAAGAAAATCATGAAACAATCAGGGGAGAATGTTGAGTCCTGGCCTTGTAAAGATCACATCCATACACTTTTATAGGATATGAAGCAAATGCTTTGTAAGAGTGGCTCTGACCTGAGATCTGTTTTTGTTCCATGGCTGAAAGGCCCGGCTGAACAAATTAGTGTTATTATTGTCATCATAATTACATCACCGCCCAATCATTAGCCCAAAATGCATTTTACACACACGTTTTTTTCATGCTCTTTTACTAAATAATAGAGTTTTGATTGTTATTTAATCGCTTTAGGATTTTATATTAAACACAGACGCCATATTTATCCGCATGACTGCTGCAGATTGTTGAAGCTATAGCTGTTTATTGTGGAGACAGATTTGCTATTTTATTTGCAACTTATAACTAAATGACAATCATTTTTGCATCATTTCCAAAGCATAAAATGGCAACAAAAGACATTTGCGTAAATTGCGCATTAGGTCAGGAAGTTGGGTTTTGATTTTAAAGGTTCTCAGTTTACTTGTTGTGCTGAAATAGGCTAATTAAAAGTTCCCAGCAGTATTCTCTCTTTTCATCCCCGTATTTGGTACTAAGAGGTAGAAAAGAAAAGAAAAACAATAAGTAAATAAGGAGAGGCTAACAGTTCATTTTTATATAATATTTATGATTGTCTCAGGATCTTTCACAACAAAAAGTGCATGAAAATAAAAGACTGAGTATAAATTGGTATGCTCGGCTTTTTAAGGGGTGTTTCTTTAGAAATGTAAGATTATTTTTTAATGAACCTATTTTAGACTAAGAAACAGTTTCTGGACACTGCCGTCATTTAGGACTTTTACTGATTACTTTTCACTCACTGAGATTTAGTATAAATATATATATGGCGTCTGTGTTTAATCAGAAGCAGAACAACATTATCACGTGTTTATCGGCGGGGCTATCTGCTTCTGTTAACTGCATTAATGGACAAACTGCAGGGAAGATGGTAAAGCAGTTATTGTGAAAATTGTGGATGGTCATAATTGATCACAAAGCTCATACTAGATTACTGTTGAAAACCTTGAATCTCCAAACTGTAGTTTTAAAAAAGTAGTTTCAGGCCAATCACAATGCATTTTCTGGCATTATTCAAAATTATTTTAAGTACAGGGGAAAAATAGTCCCAGCTGTGTGGATGAATTTAATGCACAAAAATCCCAAAATGTTTTTCATCAATATATGAAGTATCAGATGCTCATTTTTTTGTTAAGTGATGTTAACACTCTCCAAACAATTGCCAGGTACAGTAATAATAGTTATAATGTGACACATTATTGGTCCCTGTGGGGAAATTCTCTTTTCACTTAGACCCCCTTCAGGGAGGTCAGAGGTCAAACTTTTATAGCAGCAGCCTCAGAGCTGGAAGGGATTCACTGTTTTGCTCAAGGAAACTTCAGCAGAACGAAGAGGCTTAAACTCAGGTCCAAAGGGTCATGGGCGGTTTGTCAAACCACTGAGCCCGTTTAAAGATGAATAATTTTACAGACAAAATTTGCAGCAATTGACAGAGCTCTGATTCCAGTCATTGTCCCAGTTAATAAAAAAAAAAAAGTGAGTGTCTCTGAGGATGATGGTACACAACAAATATTTCTGGAACAAACAATGACATTGAGTTAATAATTCATCCCGCTTGTTGCCTTTAGGAGTTGGTGGTTGTGCTAACAAGGAAGTAAAACAGATGGGAATTACATTACTGATATTGTGGAAACTGTTTGAGTCCGGCGACTATCTACTGGTTGCAAAATCACTGTCATTAAATGTTCACTTTACACTGCGGGATCCCACAGCAACTCAAAAAGGTGTTTATCACTTTATTTAAACCTATATATGTTTTAGTTTTAAATGAAGGCCTGTGCTTTTACAGAAAAAAAAATAAAAGTTGAATGTGCAGTCAGCCTGAATTATGTGGAATATGTGTCTATATATAGCAGACAACACTATTATTATATTATTCACTTTTACTGAACTGTGCATCTAACCTCAGTTAACGAGACAGACAAACTCTTCCCTGTCTTCGGGTTGTTATGGCAGACTGTTCATCCCCAAAGATAAAACTGTCCTGTGGAATGTGAATGACATACTAATCCTAAAATTCCTCTTTGATAATCTAAAAACCATGACTGGATCATTTAAGAGCTGCAATGGCATTAAGAGGAGCAGAAGCTGCACAGTAAACATCTTCCTCTAAAAGGTAAAATACCAAAATAAGTTGTGATATTTTAGTACCAAATATAATGCATGTGCAATATCTCTAACAGAAATTCGTATACTGTCATAAAATGTGGATTACTTATCTCTTGAAAATTATTTTAAATAGCTTCACTGTGATTCTTGTATGAAATAAACCCTTTGTTTATGGTAGAAAAAGCCTGCTGAGCTGAGGGAGTTTTGGGCTGCTCCTAAATATGACATGTATTCACATAGAAATGAAAGTGGTCCAGAGACAGTCTGATGGTTGTTACAGTAATGCTGACAGGCAGTACAGGGCCAGTGTTTTCACATAGATCAAGAGTTGAAATCATGCATATTTCCAGGCCAAGAACTATGAGGAACACCCGGACAGACAGATAGATAAAATCAATGTTTATCAGCAGTATGATGGTGATTTGTATTACAAATGTCCTTTTTCTTAGTGTCTCACCAAAAAAATCAACCCCCTATTTGGGGGAAAGCTCCAACACAAGCCAATCTGGGAATAAATATAAACATTACAAGAAATCTGATTGCTAACTAGAGTTACACCAAATTTTAAAACACATGTTGGCAACCTGTTATCACTCAAAATTCAAAAGTATTTTACACCCAATATAATACAAAATTATAGATATTAGAGTTTATTGTTGATGTTAATAGTTGTTGACGGCAGCCATCTTTGTATATTTTATTAATTAATTAAGACAAACAAAATTGATTAACTTGATTAGTGAAAATATTTGTAATTTCTACAAATTTTGCCTTCAAATGATTAACCAATGATTAATGAATATCACAAACCATATTCTGAATACCACAACTGCAAATACAGAACAGCTATTAACAAAATGGTACCACCAATTTTTCTAAGACATTTCAATCTCAGATCACAAGTACAGTATGATCAACATGAACAGCCTCTTTTTTTGGTTTCTGTTTAATTTTATGGCACTTTGAGGTCAAACACAGAGGTGGGATTTTTGATGAGCACATTGATTTCAGCCTCTCCTGAGCCATTATGCATGCATCAGGTGTGTCCCATAAAACAGGATAAAACAGTAGGGGGTTTGGAGAGTGAGGAGGGGCTCTGGGGGTGGGGTGGGGGGTGCATGGTGTAGAGTTACGGTCAAAAAAGAGAGAGAGAGAGGGATGGCCAGGGGAGTACGAGCATTAATGCACTCCCTGTGTGCTGGACGCGTACTGTTACAAAACACACACTCTCACAAACACATAAGCACACTGCAGGCGCCCTTTGCTCGAGTGAAAGGTCACCTGGCAGACCAAGTCCTGACTTCCATCGCTGCAGCCCACTCCTGAGACATGAGACAAACCAAAACGTTGGAGTAAAACATTTAACTTCTTTATCTTGAGTAACAGACGTTTCATTTTTTAACAGTGCAACAGTAACACTTTACTTAAAGTTCCCCTATTTACCATTTATAAACAGTATGCAGTAAATAAATGTTTATAACTCACTATAATGCAGTTGTAGCAGCTATAAGGACAATTTTAAGTGTTTATTAATGTGCATCATTTGTCAGCAATTATAACTTCTCCTATAAAGAACATTTTTATAATATTACAACGATGTTTTACAATATTGTCTGTACTGTTTATACACCACCCCCACTTATGAGTTGAGGAGTTATAATTGTTGCACTTATATCTGCTTTCAACTACATTATAGTGTTAAATGTTTATGTACTGCTTATAAATGCTATAGAGGTGGACTTGAAGTAAATTTTGCCTTAAAACTTTAGGTGGCTGTGTGTCTTTGGCTGAGCATGTGTTTGTGTAAAAGGTAAAGAAAGAAAGGGTTGTATCTGTGAATGTGTGTTTGTACGTGTGTGTGTGCGCACACGCGCACTTGGGGTTAAGAAAGGCTCACCTGGGCTTTTTCCCCCTACTGTAAATTCCTAGATGGGAGACAGACACAGGCTATTCTGATCGCATTAGGTTCACTCCGATGGCTTTTCCAGCTATTGTCATTTGACACCGCTCCATTAAATCTGTCCAGCGTAAAGATTAACTACACCATTCTTTATGCTTTCACTGGGTGTTCACTCTGAACACCAAAGGGCAGGTTAAATCATGCAAGATTTTCATAGTGCACTGTATTTTATGTTCGGCCTATCGAGGCTTTTACTTGATGTTATATCAACTAGCAGTACAGAGTGTCACTCAGATAAATTCTTGTTAAACTAGTCCATTCATCAGTTTAGTCCCCCTTTTCATTATTGTTAGTAGTAGTCATCTGATATTACAATAAAATATGAAGATGCAGTTTGTCAAGCTTTGGATAAACTTTTTTTGCTTTACTTTTTGTTACTTTTTCATTTTTTTTATTGCTTGGTTGGCTTTTAACCTTCCTTGACCCTGATAATGCAATTGTGATGTAATATTTCATTAAATACCATAGTTGCTATGATGATAACATATTTCAGATATATATGCATTACAGTATTGAATATACATTTCTATTCTGTGTGATGAGAGTTCGTCTAAGTGATGATGGGACTCTCCAGTTTGTGGTACAGGAAGCACACACACAAAGAAACTGTAACTGTACAACGCAGATTCCACAAGTAGACTGTGGTTTATGTATGTAAGCTTCTTAGTACTAGGTTCTGTTCCTGTTGTAGCTTATATTTTAAACTATTCAGTTTTGTTTTATAGTCTGTACAACACATTCCTCTGTCGCTCATCAGTTGCTGATGTTTGTTTTGATTACTTCGTATCATAGCACCCTGAAACTTAAAAACGGCATGATGCCAGTATGGTAGTAAAGAAGTCTGGAAGAGTTTTGCTGTCAGCTGGTCCTGAGAAAAGCTTAGTCATTATGTCAAGTTCTGCATGCTTTTACATTGAATTCAGGCTCATCAGATAGGAGCTTTGGTAGCCTTAAGACAAATGAAAAGCACAAATAAATGAATACCAGAGACAGTTCCAGCTTAGATAAATATCTCTTTTTTTCTTGCAAAATAATTATATTCCATCTGTATGCATGTATCATCTGAGATTAGTTTGGGCATTGGTTTGTGTAAATTAACATTTCATATCATGAATATGACTTGCAATTATTTAAATTATGACATCATTTGGTAATATTAACTGTCCCCTTTAGTTTGAGTTGTGTCTTCTTTTTAGCCTTTGTTTGTATGTTGCGTTCTTTACATTGCCCCATTGGAATTAGATTTGATTACGTTTTCTTCTAAATGCTTTTACAAAAAAAAAGGTGACAACACAAAAATAATAATAAGAGAAAGAAAATAAAAGAAGTCTTGAACCAGTTGCACAACTAACTTTGTTGCTTTAACTGATTAAAGGTTATGTAACTCATTCATATCCAGGTTTTGGCTTGTCTGTTCTAACTCATGAGCAAAGGAAGGGAACTTCGCTCCAATTTTGATCAATCAGTATTGGTGTTGGTTGTGCACACTTAGCCTGTCTGTCTGAGTGTGTACAGTTCAGGTCCTTCTGTTTCCAGCTAAACACACAACGGGTTCAACCTGCCAGACCGTTGACTCAGCACACAGTGTGTGTGTGTGTGTGTGTGTGTGTGTGTGTGTGTGTGTGTGTGTGTGTGTGTGTGTGTGTTTAAAGAGGTCTTATACTGTTAAAATTATTTTAACAGTATAAGACTTTGCATATTGTGAGCTCCCATAAATGGTTCAGCATTTAATTTGCATATTACAACTTTTATACCCCTCACAGTTAGGTGAGCAGTAATGGCCAACTGAAAGTGCAAACTGTGTATCAAAAATAATTTGTTTTTTTTCACCCTTATTCTGTAAAAGTAATCACCAGAATAGAGTAAAAAAAATAAATAAATAAGCGAAGACAGGGGAAAGTTTGTCTAACGTATTCCCTTGGCCTGAAGTGAGAAGGTTGTAACCATAGTAACCAATCTGTAAATGGAAGACAAAGGAATGATGGGGTGAGTATAAATGAAGGCGTCTGCTTGATAAACATTAACTGCTGCATATGATCCTATGACACCAATAAACACACAGTGGCCTGAGAGATAGATGCCCATGAAACCCCACTCTTCCACTCACATACTACATACACACACTCTGTCACACTGTGTTCGCTCCATTTAGTGCTGTGTAGATTTGTTTAAAGAGTAACAAAACCTCAGAACAGACGTGATGAAAGGTGACCATTTGGTTCTCTCCATAATTTAGGGGAAAGCAGCAGGATTTTGAGCAAGGGCTGAAAACACTGTTTGAGCTGAACACTGCTTCCACCTAGTGGTCAGAAAGTGTAACTGCATGTGTGTATTGACGGGAACAAAAGCCTGATAACAGAGATGAACACACAACACAGAAGGTTTGGCTGTGGTAGGCCTGCACTTGCACTGTGGTAAAAAAGGCAGGTAAACACTTAAAAGTATGAAGTTTGGTACCAAAAAAAATTTAAAAAAATAGCAAAGGCACAGTGAATAAAGTCTAAAAAAAGGAAAACAAGTTTATTCTTCCAAAGAAGTGAATATTGTAATTGTTTGTTTACAAGTATTTTAGCTCATAAAAACTGAGGTATACTGTATGTACACACTGACTCCTGGAGGATGCAGAATTAAGGGAGAAAAGTTCACCTGCAGAAAAACTCATCTCATGTGTACGGTATGTTTTTGCATTTCAGAGCAGCCAGGTTATGTTGTAGCAGTAACTGAAAGTTCTGTGATGGAAAGGGAGGCTGTCACATGATAGCAGACACATTATTACTGGTGGATATAATGTCAGTACAACAGTCATAAATGTCCACATTCTTGTTTGATATGTGTTTTCATACTCGAGTTTGGCAAAAAATAGCAAGTGTTCTCTTTCTCTCCATCATTTCTTCTGTTTCCCATCCCTCCTTCCTCCTCCCATCTTCCTCTTCCTGATAACTTACACTAGACTGGTTTCCAAGCTGTGGACTCCTCTTGTTGTTATTTTTTTTTTTTCTCACGCACAGCAGTGGCAGCTGCTTGAAGTCTCTTTTGCTTTGTTGGCGTTCACTTGCTGCTTGATTAGCTTCTCCACTGCGCTTCAAACGCTCCTGGGTTTCAGCCAAAGCAATTTTGTAGTGAGAAATGCAGAAAACATGCCACGGGTATAATTTCATGACACAATGAGAGGTAGGCATAGAGGGGGGGAAATGTGTCGGTGACCTTAAAGCTTCTGTATACACCATTTGTAATTTATTGTACACTTGACTTGACACACACACATGTAACTACTGGAATGGATCTGGAAGCCATGAATGCCATTAGCAGCTTGCATACACAACAGGAAGGGATGAGTTTTCTTTAGAGTGAATGTATAAAGCTATACAATGAATAGTTTTCCATGTAATGCATTTTGAGTGAAATCATGCCAAATATTCACTCTTTTGTTGTGTTTGTCCTTCAGTGTTGTTTCACTTTCACCTTATTATTTCATGTCAAATTCTTAACCATAAGCTCATGATGACCCCTTGTGGTTGAAGTAAGACATTTCTTTTGATTATTGCAGGGCTCATGTTTGATGCATATCAAGGTACTGGTGATAATCTTATATTGAATAAAATTAATTCTTAAATATATTTTATTATGTTTGAAATTACACAATGAACAAAACGTGGTGGAGGATTTGTTTCATCATAATTTGATGACATGCAAGACTATAGAACAGATTTGATTTATTTATCTCAACTAATTTGCCAAGAGTTTGCTAACTCATTGCCTGTTTTCAATTTGAATACTTTTCTTTTAAAAGAGAAGTCATGTGTTTTGTTTTTTGGTCATTTAGAAGCTAATCTGGAGGATATGCCTTGCTCATAGGCACATTAGTGAGAGGGGTGGGCTATGATGATGATTATATAGTGCACAAAGCAGCAAGCTAAGTTGATTGTGGAGTTGAATTAACTCAATGATGCTACAGTTGATAGTAGCAGGCCTATCTCACTTTCACAGTTATGTTTAAAGTCCTTTCAGGAATGAGAAAACTGTATGATGCATAATGTCAGCAATTCTGCCACAATATTGTTATGTTAATACTGCCATTGCCAATTGGGCTGTGATGGAAAAATAAGTGATTGTTGAAAGAAACCCACTAAAAATATTTATGATAAATTCTTATAAAAAGACTCATAATATGATCAGAATAAGTCATTTTCATGGTTTAAAAACTGCATTGTCAGTAAAAAAGACTCATGTGAAATAACATATTATATATTATAACATCAATATTTCAAACATTTAAAAAAAATCCTTAATGCTCCTACTTGTTCCCGGTAACACCACAGAAGGCTGATAGCTGAGAAACCAGATGCTGAGTGCTGCAAAACAGATGTTTGCATGCTGAAAAGGAAAGAATGCATCAAACAATCTACAAGTAATGTAAGAGTGAGTAATTATTCAGGTGAATGTAAGTTACTATAGATCACTAGATGGCAGTGTAACATAATAAGACAGACAAGTACCGACTCAGAAAGATAGTGTGAATATAGGGACAGAAGACTGTGTGTGCGTGTGTGTGAATATGCTCCTGTGTGTGCCTTCATACACATACTACAGTGTTTGCACTCGTACTCTGCGTGCGTGTGACATTTGAATGAATGAACACAAGGAAGTGATATCTTAATCCCAGAACAAACACTATCCAGCGTCTCACTCATCTCTCCTCCCTGGGGTTTTATGGGCTACCAGTATGCTGGAGAGGATTACATCAGGGAAATCAAAAGAGTGCACATTTGCACATTGCCCACTGACATCGTCACACCGAGAACAGACACCACTGAGTTAAGCCAATTGACCATTTACACAGCTCTCAACCTCTCCCTTTGCCCTCTCTCAATTCTCTACAACTGCTCACAGTTTTGATAGTGTGTTTGTGTGTGAAGCAGAGAGAGAAGAAGATAGTGAAAGAAACCCAAACATTTTTTTTTTTTTTTACTATATTATACAATATATCCTTAAAGATATATGTTTTAGATTAGTTATTATTCTGTGTTTTGGGAATCTTCCCCCTAAAAATAGTAATTTACATATTGTTTTAACCTTTCCTATTATTGTTCAAATACTTTATGGTGTGTGAACTGTCTATGAGGAGTATAAGTGTGACATATCCTCTTTGTTTTTAGTTCACTGATGTTTCTGTGTAATTGTATTTACCCTAACAGAATGGTTCAGCTTCACAACATTCATCAGCTGAACAAAAACATCTGAACTTCAGTAACAATGTGAACTTGTGGAAGGCATTTGATATTTTGACCTGTATCTGCTCCTCTCTCATCCACCTCCACAGTCATACATCAGGTCTCTGAGCTCTGAACACTCGGGCTGTGTTTTCTATCTCCTCGCCCGGCTCTTATGGGAGCAGTGCAGCTGCTGCTGCTTGCTGAACTGGACTGAGTGAAGGGAGTGCGGAGGACAAGGCCAGTGCATGATTCAATAATGCATGTGTTTTGGGGGCCACCTCGGGACAGGGCCGATTTTAAAGAGCCGCTTTAAAGAAACTCCACGACCGACTCATGTACAGGAACCTATTAAAAATAGAAAAAGTGGTCGGACAAAACAGCACGCTTCAGTTGAGGGCCTCCAGAGCCCTGAGCCGGTTATTAACTAGCAAGGTACATCTTACATGCACCTCTTAAGTAGATGCTCTCATAGACAATGAATTGCAATGGGGGCATTTGCAACAGGAATTTCATTAAACTTTCTCCCTTTTTTCCAGACGGTTAATCTCCATTGAAGAGCAGCAATGACAAGCAAAACCTTTCAGTTGGATTAGGAGAGAATATGTGAAGAGGGTGGTGGACAATGGACAGTTCAAAACAAGGAGACCATAATTTGGCTTCTCATACAGTATGCAGGTATGTTCTTTAAAAGTTACCTCAGAATACAGTATGTTTGTTTGCTTTGTGTTTATGTACAGGCTTTTAAAAGGTGAATTTTAAATTCACAGATCCAATCATTTTCTTCCAAAGTGCATTTTTTACCTCCAGGCTCTATTAGCTACTAAGTCTGTGAAAGTTGGATGTATCTCCATCTAACCACTGAGCTGGCGGAACTGTAAATCGACTCTAGTGACCCCAGATAAAGGTTGCTCATACACTCACGTGAACCTGAAATCGGGCTGAAACTCTTTTAGGACATATGAGTGGGTACAAAGTGGGGAAATGAAAGCGTTATAGCTTATGGCATATAACATGCAGGCATACCCTTCTCCTCCTGCAATTATTTAATGGTAGATTCAAGCCCAGTTTGCCGTAAGCATTTTACTGTCCATTTACAGTGAAACCTTCTCTGTTGCCTTCTCTCTGTCCTCTTCCTCCCAATGCCCTGCTCTCCATAATAGGCAAGTTGAACTCTAAAAGGCCGCGCTCCAGCGGACACCATTATCCCTCCCCTTCTCACCACCACCACCACCGCTCCACTATCTCTATCTCTCTCTCTCTCTTTCTCTCTCACACACACACACACACACCAGTCAGTCACTTGGCTCCTTGGCGGCCTCAGTAAAACTCTGGGTATCAGTTTTTAAAAATTAACCAGGGATCAGGGGTTCCATTACACTCTCTGGCGTCTGAATCCTTGATCTAGCACTAAATGGAGAAGCTGGTTCAGTGTTCCAACATCATTTGACTTTCATGCAATTAAACTTTAATGAGAGCGCCCTGTGCAGTGTGTATACAGTATCTGTATATATCTGGGCAGTAGGACTTAAATGGCCTGCAGTTGTCCCTGTAGTGCAAGCCTTTATATGTATGTCTGTCCTTACATTAACTAGAGCACGTGGAAGATTTAAAAAAGAAGTAAGAAGTCCAGAACAGAGAAGTCAAACAGAGACCTTTGGGCTCTAGATCATAGCTACACAGTGCTGTCACTAGTGGGGTAAAACAATTTACAGCACACTGTGCTGGAAACAGTGGTGGCTCCATCAGCACAAGCTCGTGTTGGATAACTAAACATTATTCAGACATATTTCTAAAGACAACAAACAGGCTGAAATTTGGGGTAATTTGTATAAAGTAATGCATAAGACATCTAGAATGTTCCCACTGAATGTAAAGCAGGTAGAGTCAAACACCTTGAATTTTGCTCCTCTTTACCTTTCCATTTCGCAGGCACTTGACATGACAAGGAACCGTTTAGAAAGGCATGCTTTGGGGTCATGTCGCTTCCACTAGACTCCTCTAGATGGCAGTCAAGGAACACGTTTGGCTCGGCTGCGCTCAGCCTGCAGTCTGGTCGGCTTTGCACCTGCCTGGCCCGCCGCTGTACCCTCTCACTGTGGACTTTCCTTCTGGTCGGGGCTGTTTGTGAGCCTGGGGAGGCTGGCGTCCCGGGTAATCCATCCTATAGCTTTGTAAATGGAGGTTAAATTGATAAGGACACCCAGGCCTCAGTCAATCCCCGACCTTTTGTTAAGTGCATGGTCACAAAAAGGAGGCGTGTCAACGGGCAAAGCTTTACTAAAGCCGAGGATCTTTACGGCGTGTCACATATTAAGCCAATCACTGTGATATATGCTAAAATCCACATGGTGCAATACATATTTTAGAGTTATGGCTCCAGTGCATGTGAGCTTTTGTGAGTTGAGTTTTCTCTGTTTAAAGGATATTATTCGCCATGCAAACAGAAAATCTCTCATCCTTGTTTTTATTCATCCACACAAAAGCCCCTTAACAAATAATAATGTTGACAGCATCTTTTTCACATATACACCAAATAGCCTACTTTGGTCAAACTCTGATACCATTAACACATGACTTTACAGTCAGAAATACCCGGAACATAACAATAAAACCCTAGTTTGAGGTCTAATTAGAAACAAAAGATGTAACTTTAACAGCCATTTTCTAACAATACATTTAATTTTTATATTTAAATGGATTTTTCTTTAGTCTTGGTTTGGGAGTAAGACAATAAGATGCCAAGTTGTTTTGAATAGATTTTTAGAGATGTAGATGTAGAAGTACAGCCTTTACTGTAGAAAGTATTGGGTGTAATTATGCCGATTTACGTTGTTGACCTGGAACCTCAGGATCCCCGCGCATTATCCTTCCAATCTTAATAGTTACAGAAAAGTGTATTTGTGTAGAGCATAGCCTATGTGTGAGGTGTCTGGGCACAGCGGGACCGGGTGTCCGTGTCCAGGTTCATCCGGTGCTTTCAGTACCAGAGCGGGCAGGAGCTCCAGCTGACAGACAATAGCCTTCAGCATCAGACCAGGGAACAATCACCAATTCATGGAAGGAAAAGGGGGAGCAGAGGGGGACTTGGTCACCAAAACGCACCATGTCCGAGAGTAGGCTGGAGACTGTTTAAGTGGTTTCTTGCTAATAAACACATTTTCAGTGACGAGCATATGGAGACTGAGATTATAAAATAAGCAGGAAGCAGGAATGTTTTGAGACACAATAAAGCTGTAGACTAGAAATGGAGAAAATGATTTTATAAGGCCAATCCATCTGTTTTTAAAACTGCATTTTAAAAAGATGGATCATTGCAGTAGAGGTGCTTTATATTATATTTGTACTAAAATTACATTCTATATAATATCAAGGTATGATTCCGTATTGTGATTGTAGTCTAATCGATAGACTTAGGTACAATCGGTTAGAAGTTGGTTAATAATCATTTTTAACCAAAACATTAAAAAAAAAGTGGGATGATGAAATTCATAATACGGGGGATTTCAGTTTAATTATTCAGTGTAGCTTCATTCTGAAGACAAACTCTCACATCCTTCCCTTTTATTTCTGCAACATGGTGTGTATAATGTCTGCGTGATCACGGCGCGATTCTCAGTGCATACTGTACAGTGCCGTGCCATGCTAAGAAGGCCTGAGAACGGCGGTAGAAAACACAGGTGCTGGGGCTCTATTTAAGCTGCTCAGCCCTCTGTCCACTCGGTGTGCACAAGGCGAGAGATCACAGCCTGCACCCAGCGCCCCCACCCCAACACACACACACACACACACACACACACACACACACAACCTCCATATGTGCTGTGCATGTAAGGCTATACGCGTGCACGTGTGCGCGCGAGAGGGGGCGGGGGGTGGTCATGTTCGCTTGAGTAAGCCAGAGTAGTTGGGTTGCTTTCATGTTATGCTTGTTTTAAAAAGATGAGGCTTGTGCAATGGTAGTCCACACTAATAAGCATTAGACTGAAGTATTTCTTGACACCCCCCCCCACCACACACACACACACACACACACACACACACACACACACACACACACTCACACACCTCCAAACCTAACTATGAAAGAGAGAGAGAGTAGGATCCCATCTGTGTATACACGGTAGCCTACATATAATGAAGGCTTATACACCGCTGATCCTGTATCATTGCCTCCTGCCTTGTGTGACCTCCAAATTACAATTTAATAGAAGGACACTTTCAAACGCTGCCCTTGTCTTAGAGTGTGTGCGTGTGATAAATGGTGAGTGTGGAAGAGGTGTGTGTGTGTGTGTGTGTGTGTGTGTGTGTGTGTGTGTGTGTGTGTGTGTGTGTGTGATTGGGTTGTGGGGGGTTGATCAGTTGACAACAAGCAGCAGGTGCATGGCGCCTGGCATTGGTAAAAAAAGGCGCACAATTTACGCACGGACACACATAATCGACATTACACATAAAGTCAAAATGTCACACATCTCAGGACGTTTACCTGCTGCAACAACGTCAAATTATAAAACTGTCGACTTGACCCCATAACCACACATCACTATTACCATATAGCTTGATTTTTTTTTCTATAATTCTCACTGTTTATTGAGTTTTATGGTATTTTATGTCTCCCATAGTCCCTTTAATATTACTAAGACCGTGTAAAAAACTGTAGCCATTTGCTGTAAATCCTCTCAAATGTGTTGCAGGATAACTGTGATTTAAGGGTGATGGTGAGGTGAAAATATAATGTGTAATTAATGCACACTCGGTTGTTTTGGCCTTTACAAGGATGGCTAATTGCTGATAATATTTCACATAATAATAACCCAGAAAAGAAGAACAGTAGCTCTCCGTCTAAAATGTAGAATGGCAGGTCATGGTCATATAACTTAGTATAAATTACCACTCAGTCAAGAAGAATGCTGCAGCCCTGCGTCTTACCTATTGAAGAAAGGAGAAAGTGAGAGCACAAAGTTTATTCCAAAGGGCCCCGCTCATTCCTGCACTGACAGCCGCGCTGGTGAGGCTATATGAAAACTGGTGCTCTTTGGGTGCTGCATGAATACACACCAATAGGAAAGTTGTGTTCAGTTAACCGGTGAAATCCGAGAAAAAACAGGGCAGGGCAAGTATTTCTCACCGCCAGACTCCGGCTTAATAGTCCCCCCCTCCTTCCTCTAGTTCCCTATCGTTGGACTGACAGCGCCTGAATTAACTTCGGTACACAAGATGTTGTGGTTGGGATGAAAAGGAAGGTAAACTATGACCTCTAAGCGGATCATCACGACGCAAACAACTCAATCCAAACAAAAATCAGTTCTATTTTTCAGAAGAGCATTCGCTTGTGCTTTTCTCTTCCTAAAGACACTTTAAATCACTTTGACTTCAAATCTGGAAGCCATGAAAAAAAACTAATCGTCTTTACGTTGTTGACGTTGAGCTTGATGTCCACGCAAATCTTGTTTGACAGATGCACTTCCACAGATAAATGCAAAACAACTTAAGGGAGCGAAAAGAGAAAAACATGCGAGTCTCCATTGTTGCCGCACTTGTCTCACATTCTCGTTTACTCTCATGTAAGTATCACACACAGAGATTACTCCTCGCTAAGTTCCTTTGTCTTGTGATCCATATTTGAGTTGACAGATCACGAACAAGAGCTCCCCCACTGTTAATGACCCCAGCCAGCAACAGATAGACTCACACTTCCAGCACTTTTTACTACCGCCACTCTGGCCTACATATGTTTACAGCGAGCTACAATCAGGTACTTGTTTACATTCGTCTCATTTACATGGATAAACATGTTCTAATGGAAAATCACTATAATATTTAATTAACCTTAACTCTTTTGGTTTGTCTCTGGTGTCATATCCTAGCGTCGAGTTCCTACAATATTTCTTTAACACACAGTTTGTTGCATTTATGGAGATATGTAATAAATATTCTATTTGTGTTTATAAAGTACGAGCGCAATGGACCCATCAAAGTGTGTGGGAGGCGACTGCAAAGTTTGCATCTTTAGCTGACTTTAAAAAAAAAAAACATAATTTCAAACAAACACATCGCTTTCATTTTTTTTCTCAACTAAGTTAAGTTTATATCTGCATATTTACACTGTGTTTCCAGAGCCTTGGGATAATGAACGCAACGTTGCGCAAATGAAGCCCATTCATCGCTTGTTTTGTATTCATGAGTCCCTATCTGTGGCTCCATCTCTCAGATATAGCCCTAATCCTCGTGTCCTCCTTTGCCGATAAAAATGCTCTTCAGTTTACGATTAATTTAATCTCAATCATAGCCGGGACTTGTCGCAGCCAATAAAACTTGTGGAGTGCGTAAATGGAGAGGTGGGGGGTGGGGGGGTGGTGTGATAAGGGTCTGGTGGTGCGGCTGTGCCGTGGCCCCTCGGTGCTCTTGATAGGGCCTATCTGTCTCTGGCAGGCCGATTTAAGACCCGGAATGGGTTTTAAATATGATACAGATTTTCTGCATCTGCAATCGACAGCCAGTGAGTGCGGCGGGAGATGGTTGGTTTTGTTTCAGCCAGGCAGGAAGCTGAGCCTTGCGTTTGTCTGCATTATGGCCTCGGTTATTTCAGGATCACAGGCCTATTGAGTCTTATGTCTGCATCTTTTGACACACTTGTTTTTGTCTTTTGATTGATATCCGTCTGAGGGAAACTTATGTATACAGATAGCTTTTGCTCACATTTCATCCAGTGGAGGCTGATGACATTTAAGAAGGGGGAAAAAAACATAATCCATCCGATCTACACTTTCTACAACTAAGTTTATAACAATTTAAACTTTTGTCAAACTGAATCTCAGCTTTAGCGAAGACAATTTTACTTTACAAAAATAAAACAAATATCTTAACTGTTTTTATAAGCTATGATTAATGTTAAATTAATGTTTTTGTTTATACCCGTGCCCATAGTCTCCTTTGTTAATACCCTATAGCCATTAGATTAACAAATGTAACTAGTCTAATTAGGCACTTTTTTGTATGAGAATCGTTTGCCTGGTCTCTATTCTAAATGTTTTTTTTAAAAAAGCCTCTTTTGCGTGCGCATATATACATACACCGCCCATAGAATTTTATATTTAAACTTTAAGACTTTGCACAATATTGCCAAACATCCTGGAAAAATATCTAAATATCCTTTTCCTCCGTGACAACCTAGTAGGCCTAAGAGATTTGTGTCCCACTTGTTGGAGACACTAAAGTTTCAGTTTTAGTTGGATTATTAAAATCAAAGGTCGGGGAGAAATGTGTCTCGGTGAAAGAACTGGAGGATTACACTGCTGATGTCGCTGCCGTAGCTTTTTCTGCCAATCTCCACTCTCTAAAAGTCCTGCGGTCTCCCTGAGCCAAACAGCAGCATCTGTCCTACTTTCTGTTGCTAAAGACACGACAGACAGTCGACGCGTATTGCAGAGTTGCCTGCAGTTAATACACCGCCGTATTTACATGGGGGAAACCCTCAGCGCTGCTTTAAGGAAGCAGAAATCTTTGCGCAAGTGTTTCCACCAAAACTATAGTTCCTGCAACAGTGTCCTATAGCAAATCTGCCCTAGTCTGCAGCATAATTGGTTGGGGATTTAGATGGAAAGAGACTGCAGGAGAGAAAGCCTTTTTTTGGAGGGGGAAATGGTTCTCGTCCGAGGAAGAAAAGCTCTTTTCAGCGGGCCACAATGGGAGATTGGGACAGGGGAGGAGTCCCATCGTGATTAGCCCATTTAATGGCGCGTTTACTTAATTTCTGTATTCACTAGCAACGGTAAACAAAAGGGGAAATAGCACTCACATTTTTAAGTGCTGCATGACGTTGACGTTTGCCAGAATTTGTGTAGTATACAGAGGCAGTCATATAGGGCGATTTTACCTACATCACATGGATTTGAACTATAGGGGTGTAATGATAAATTAAAGAAGGGGTAAAGTGTGATTTCTTCTGGAAAAATAAAATCTACAACATTTTAATTACAGCATTAGATTTGCGTTTTTTCATTGTAAAAGAAGCAAACAATTTACACCAATATGATGAATAGTCTTTAAAACAACTCTGCTCCGAGTAAGAAAAAGAAAAAAAGAGGTGAGTTCAGCCCGCAGCATAACCTGGTCCGGGAACGCATAAGCCACGATGAGCTTTAATGCTTCCACAATCCAATAATGACCCAATATGAACATGTGTTTAGCCACTTATCAATGCCCTTATGCGTAATCGGATGGAGAGACAGACATCATGCAAAGAGGTATAGCAAATTGAATACTGTATTTGATTTAGAAACGTATGGTACATTAACATAATAACCACGCAAGAAAGAAACATTGAATGAGCTAATGTAAATAAGCGCTTTGAGCGACCCTGGGGCGGCAGAGAGGAGAGGAGGGGGGCAGCCTGTAGACGTGAATAAATGTAGAAACAAGCTTTTACACTTTTCATATATATTTTGTTTTGCATAAGTGTGACTGGTAACATATCAACACCCCCCCCCCCCGCCCCACCCCACCCACCCACCCAAAAGTCAACCAAAAACAACAAAAACGCCTAGAGCACTTCAGTTGTAAGTTTTGACAAATATTTTATGTAGGAACACCAAGTCAAGAAAAGTGAGGAAGGGATAGAAAAGAGGATGAGACGGGGGAGAGCAATAATTATGTACAAGCATATTTCTACACGTATATTACAGACCGGGGAGAATGATCGCATTATTTGAGATATACATAATTCAATATAAAATTTTGAAAATAAAAATAAAAATCTGATACAGTCATAAACGATCCCGTTCGACATTTTTTGACCATGTACCCCACACAGGCAGTGACAGAAGTGTATTTAAAAAGGTGCTTACGACTTAAAATGATTGTCTGATGAACACAAAGTAAAAACAGGATTGCATCTTGTCTGTATGGCGGCTGCTTCGCCGTCATCAACATCATCATCATCATCACTTGGACTAAAAACGGAGATGGGTGGGAAAAAGCGACGAAGACAGCAAGACGATCTGTTTTTATTCCCTCTGATCGATGTTCCTGATGGAAAATCTTGCATTCAGGTTATTTTCCCTGATTACAAAATAAAAAAATAAAAAGACATCATGCAAGTAGTCTAGTAGTAGTAGTGGTGGTGGTGGTGGTGGTGTGGGGGTATGAAGAGGAGGGGGAGGCGTGGGTCCTTTGAAAGCGCTTTTTAATAATAAAAAAAACGACGTGCTTTTATCTCTTTTTATTTTAATATTTATATCAATCGGTCCTTTTTTCATCCGCGATATTTCATAAGTCTTTTTTTCTTCCTCTCAGGTCCATTTTCCCTGTAAATATTTCTCTTTTTGTTTGTTTTTGTGTGTTTTTTTCCTCCGTATCATACATCGCACTCCGAGTCACTGGATGTGACGGACAGGATGGACGTCCCAGTATCAACTCTCTCTGTCATACTGGAAACGCTGGTGGTCGGACTGGCCGCGGTCGAAGGCGACTCTGCCGAGCTGTGAGGGGTGAGACCGGCCTCTGAGAGGGACCTCATACCGCTCGGTCCTATTGCTTGGTGCTGGAGCCTGGAGAAGAAAAGAAGCGAGGAGGGGAGGGGAAAAAAAGAAGAAAAAAAATGAGAGAAATGGCAATTAGACCTGAGAATGTCCCCCTTCCCCTCCTCCTCCTGCAAAATAGGGGTTCAAACTCGCCTTTCTTTCCCCCTGCCGGCCCCAGCCATGCATGCATGCTTTTATCAAATAGCCAGCTTTCAGGGGACAAAACACAGCACTATTTAGACTACCAAATGTTGGAAGAAATGTAATGGGGGTTTTTTTGTTATGTTTTGTTTTGTTTTTTCCCCCTGCAAAAGTAGACATGATCAACGCGCAAGTCATCAGTATGGGATTCTAACTACGTGTCATATCACTACACAAAAAAAGCCTTAAATCCAACTTGGTGTCTTTTATAAAAGCAGTTTGATGGCATTAACAACAGTCTGTAGCTTCTTCCGGGTTTTATGCTGTTTTTAGTGACTATGTTGCATTTGCTCTACAGCTATTATTTTTTCTTCCTTGCTGCACAGTTTAGTTTATCGTATAAAGCCCCACGACTCTGCAGTTTCATAACACAAAATTTCAAATAAAATATAGGCCTTTGCACAACAGCAAAATGTCATGAGGCTTTGACACAGATGTATTTCCGTCTGATGGAAGTGGAAGTGTATGAATGAGTGACGTGGAGATCCAGGTTACTCCAATCATCCTAAATGTTTATCTCCAATCCACTCATGATAATAACTCCATCACGGCGGGATAATGTCAGGCTGGAAATATATCTATTCATTTAGCAAAAAGATTAGAATAGTGTTCATATGGCTTAGTACTCTACGAGGTATTTTCTAATCAATTATAGCATTTCAATGGAATGATACCACACTTAATGTTATGAATACAGCCTATGTCTTGAAATGTTTTTTTTAATACGCATGCCCATTTTAGTCAAGTAATATCAATAATATCTCCATTATCCTTTGAGATAATCTCTTTGAACAATGCTAAGTAACATGTGACGTTAAAATGATAAATGCACTGTAGTACATGATAAATGTAGCTACTATACGCCGTGTAGCTTAAATAAATCATTACATAGCTTTGGTAACAAACACAATAATATTTAAAATTATTTGCAAAACATGACAATTTGAACTGTATTCAAAGGTACAGAGAAAAAGTTTAACTTTTGGATAAACAGATATTAAGACTTCTCCAGTTTTATTTATTTAAAACCTTTTCCTGATTAAAAATAATTCATAAGGCTGTTTAAATTATTATCACCAAAATAATGGTTATACTTTAAATAAGTAAAGTCCAATAATGTTTATATATATAATTTTAGCACACTTTGCTATTTATTACAGTACTTTCACTTATACGGAAACGATAAACAAGCTGTTTCTATTTAAAAAGAACACTGCGCAATAACAGCCTCGTCGGTTTAACAGCAATCTAGTTTGAGATTATGTTATTATTATTTTATTATTAATAGTTATTTGAACAACAAACTTAAGTTTAAACATCAGTAGTCTTTTTTCCTATCTGATAAATCCGTATTCTGTTCAAAATACCTGCAAAGTTAATATTTCCTATCGGCTGAAAAGGTTTTAAGAAGCTCCTCTAAATGGAAAAAAAGCATGTTATATTTTTCGGACAGTTTTGGATATTTACAACAGCATAAATAGTGTTTTCGATGTTCATCCTGATTTCACTTCATAAACAAAAATGTCGCCGCAGCCTTCTCCCTCCCCCTGCCAGACAGACTCGTCTTTTTCCTAGACAGTCTCTATCCGTAAGCACAACTGCATGTTTAAGGAAAACTCCTCTTATTCTTTTGAATTTATGCATTTTAGGCAAACTTTTGCACATTCTCGTGTTTTGACAGCAAGGACAAAAATCACCAACCTGTTTTTTGCCGCCGCGGCTCTGTCTCGTTGCCTCCGGTTTTTAAACCAGTTTCCGACCTGTGTAGGAGTGAGTCCAGTGGCTTGAGCCAGTTCCCTTTTCTTGCTGGGATTTGGATATGGGTCCTGAAGGTACCACTCCCTCAGCAGGCTCCGTGTCCTCTCTTTGAAACAGTGCGTCTTCTGCTCGCCGTCCCAGATGGTCCGAGGCAGCGGAAACTTCTTCCGCACCCGGTACTTATCGACAGGTCCGAGGGGACGACCGCGGAGCTTCTCGGCCTCCTGGTAGTGCGCTTCCAGCCACATGGCCTGCAGTTTGCCGTGCGAGTCCTTGGTGAACTTGTGGTTCTCCAGGATGTGGTAGAGGTCTCTGAAATTCCCCGTGTGGAACGCCACCACGGCCCGGGCGCGCAGGATGGACTCGTGCTTGTTGATCGCCTCGCACGCTCCCGGAGCCACAGGCAGGGACCAGAGGAAGCGGCCCAGCCGTTCGATGTCCCCGGTCTCCTCCAGCGTCTCGCAGACGCTCGCCACCTGCTCCGGGGAGAAGTTGAGGGTCGGTAGCTGAAACATGGACAAGTCTTCTGGAGACCTGGTGGTGGGAGCGCTGTTCGCCAGGAGCAGAGGGCGATCAGCGAAGTTTGGCAGGAAGAAATGGGAGGGATAAAGCTCTAAAGGGGATCTGAAAACCATGGAAATGACCTGAGAGAGAAAGAAAATTATCGAGAAAAGGGAAAAACCGAAAAAACACGGCAAGTAAAAAAGATTGAATGATTCAATGGCTATCGCCTAATGACACCAGCCTCATAATATCTCCCCCCTAAATCCGCCGTTGAGTGTAGCATTGAAACATTTTGTTTCCCTTTTCTATTGGTCTTCTTGGTGTCGTTGTAGCGTTGTCATGGCAGCCCTGCCAATCACTGTCAAGCGTGCCAATCATTAGCCAGTACGTAGCGCGAGGCTTTCACCACTTGTGCAGCACGCACGGGGGGTTATCAGAGTCTCCGATCTCCACAGCAACCCTCCCACCGCACCGCGCGCATCAGGCACAAGCCAATGCTCGCCTATCTGCTGAATGGAATGAGCAATTAGAGGGTGGAATATTATTGCGATCTTAACGAGGCTCGTTAAAGCTAAAGAAGATATGTAGACTGGAGATGCTTAGTAGAGACGGGAAGGGAGGGAGGGAGGCAGAGGGAGCTTTAAAAGGGTGACAAATGGACAACCAATGACTTCAACTCCGGAATACACGTTTTGAATAGAAGCGAGTCAATTTGCACATTATTTTCGCACAGTTTTTCCTGTAGTAGCTACTTTTTATCTTTTTCATCAGTCCATTCATTTTCGTGCGAGGGGAAAAGGAAGGCGTTAGGGTCTTCTACGTTTTTCCTTTTCATATATGTTATCACTTTCCATTTTCTTGTTTTCTAAAAGATCAAATTATGACACAATCCTATAATCTTTTGGCGTTTGCCCTGGACCCGCCGATGATTTCAAGAATTGCATGTTTGCAATTTTATGACATGGTCTGAGCATGACTTTACTCGGGCTCGCTGGTGTGTGGTCACTTTGTGTTTGGTGGGTGCTGGTCCGGGTGTAGGCTGCAGTGTGATGCCGCTCCCCCTCCTGCTGTCCCCGTCCCTGTCTCCGGGACGCTGGGCGCAGCCCTGGCCCCCTGCCCGCTGCCTCCTCTCCAACCAACTAAATTTATTGTTCCAAATGAATATCGATGCGCAGCGTTGTGTTGATTAAACAAAGGTCATGGCGTTTCAGTTCGAAAACTAATTTGTCAATGGCATCGCCCTTTTAATGCCACCAGTTTATCACGGGTTTTTGTGATAGTGCAGCCCTCTAATTAATACCATTAGTATTGGAATTACAATCAAATGGCAACATGAAAGCTTCTTGGGGACATAAAAGCAGTTTTCATGTATTTGATCTAGTGGTAAGGACATGATCAATGTCCACATCCAGTCACAGGATTCGGCTTAGAGCAGTAGCCACGGCGGTGTGATTTTCATGTTTATGGCTAAAACGGCTTCATATTTAGACAGGGCTTATAGGGTGTTAAAATAGTGTGAGTTCACTCTAACACGAACAGTACTCACATTGTGAAAGGGCCGTGTACAAGGCGTAGCATCTAGACTCCGCTTAATCCGCCCTCAATAAAGCTGACATAATGATCCTAAGCCGCCTTTCTACAAAATCATTCAGGAATTCAAAACTTTTCCTTCCCTCTCCCAGATTTGCACATTCTCCGGGGTTGGCCAGATAGACCACCGACTTCAAGCTTGGAGGGACAGTGAGTAGACCAGCTCGACATGCATGTGTGGTCAATGCTACCTGTTTCTGTGCACCATTTCACCTTAACTGACATACTTTAATAACGACAGGTGCGAGCGTGCAATTACGCACGTCCGCGCACTTTTACGCACCGCTGTTTTGGGCAAAAAGGCGGGGTGCTTTGAGTCCTGCATGTACGTCCGTGCACGCGTGTTGTGCAAGTGTCTGTCGGTGTGTGTGATACAGAGCAGGGGTTGTGGTGATCTTGTTGCAGGGTCAGGCGTTTGGTTTGTGCGCGTCTGTTGGGATTGTATGCGTGTGTGTGCGTGCGTGCGTGCGTGCGTGCGTGCGTGCGTGCGTGCGTGCGTGTGTGTGTGTGTGTGTGTGTGTGAGGGGGTAGGGTGATATATGGGATCAAACCTGTCCACTGCGCTGCTATACGAACCTCAGGAGAACTAATTCCAAGTGGCACTTGAATTGGTCCCGTTGGAAAGCTCTGTGGACTGGAAGTAAAGAATGGTATTTTCATGCTGGTGTTAAAACTAACCTCCTAACCCTCCCCTAACTAGCCCCCCCGACCCCACCCCATCACACCCTACCCCACACACACAAGCACACACACGCACGCACGACCCCAACATTAAGTTGATAGTGCAGGCTTAGCAGCACTACTCCGAATATGCAAAGCCTCCTACCTGCCTGGGTTTCCTGGTGCACCAATTTAGGTGATCACCATTCAAGCCAGGGCTGCAGGTATTATCCAGCATTATGTTTTGGAGGAGCCTTGTTTGGGAGTAGCCCTCGCAGGCAATTCGGAAATCACTCCTAGGAGAGACTAGAGGTGAAATGTAAAACCTGAATGGGGATTGAGAGGGAAAAAGCCATTGGTAATTCACATTCTTTTACATGGCTTTTGTTTACGTTAAGCATGTAATTAACACCCCCCAAACAAGTTTATTCACCTGCCCTAATTGTGTGTTTATCCGAGGGCTTGCTGAATGTTCCGAGCAGCGGGGGACGAGAGCTCTGAAAGCACATCGAGCATTTAGCGTCTTCTCCGTTTACTTACAGCCTAAACCTCCAGACACGACAACACAAACAGCATTTTGCACACTAAAACATTGATAATATATTGGTCAAGTAGACAGAGAGGGCTTTGCGCCGACACGTCTCTTCCTATGATTTTATTGCTGTTGATTGTTTAGTTATAAAGCACCTTTTTAAAGTTTAATTAGAAAACTTAACATAAATAAAGTTAGTTTTTGCCTTGTTAAAGAAATATGGGTCCGGCAGCTCTTTCAGGGCGCAGTGAATCTAAAATGTTACCATTCTGGTTAATTGCCAATTAGTAAGTTATTTTCATTATCAGTGTGTTCCAATAAGGGCAGCAAATAAACAAAGCTGATGTTACGTCATGTACGGGAGTGAGAGAGAGAGAGAAGGGACCTGATGAGAGAAAGAAAGAAAAAGGTGTTGACTGTAAAAGGTAAGAAGGGAAAGTGAAAGAAGGCACGAAAGAAAGGGTCTTGTTTTATTTTTTTGCTCCCTCGTTGACCCCGGTTTGGCAGAGGCTGGCCAGAAAAAGGCAGCACACCCCTCCCTGGCAAAGACAGGACAGACTCATGTGCCGGCTGCTTCATCCTGGATTCATCTCAACAATACACAGGACGAGACTCTGGAGTAATGACGGGTACGTACCAAAAACATAACGTTTTTCATTTTCGTTACTCCTTTAAACTAAGTTGCCTATTTATATGCACGAACAAGCACGCGGTTGTTTACGAACGTATGATAACTTTTAATTATCATTCACATGTCAAGAAATTGATGACATTTTATTTTGGTGACATGGAAATTCAACGCAGGTGTTTTTACTTCACCAGATCAGGAATTACCTTTTTCTTCTTTTCGCTCTTGTTTTTCTCCTCGCTCTGCAGAGCTGTGAGCAGGGTCCAGTCCACGGACTGTCACCATTCGAGCTTGGGACTGGACGTGACACTGGTTCACTGCTATTTCACTGGTCAGTTTGTCCGAGATCAGGATGGGAATCCAACCGCTGCACCTCTGTAAGTTCAGTCTAAGCAGACCCGTTTTTCCGTCTTCTGTTGCCGATAATGTTCGGCAAACTACAACTAATTTTATTTTTCGGACGCTTTAAAAAAAAAAAAATGAAATGATGTAGATAAGCTCATTGGGCCTTTCTAGTTGGAATGAGGAGGTTAATCAAATTTCTTCTTTTAGATCGCGAAAGTCCGTTTTTAATTGGGTGTGTTTGGCTTTTTTTTTATCCACCGAGCACTGGGGAGATCTGTGCCTTTGCAGAGCAGCTGTGTGATGCTGTCGGGATGGGGCGCACAATCCCCTCTGTCCCACGCTGGCCATGCCAGGGTACGGAGACTGTGCCTACACTGTAAAAAGTATCAAAACAAGTCATTTAGTGTCGCGCTGAGTTTTGAAAATATATGCTGCTTGCTGGAAAAGATGTGAAACCCCTGGCAACGGGATATAATATAATTTGTTTCCATTACAACTTTTTTTATGACAATTTTTTTTAGCAAGTTTCTTAATTGTAGTGGAGAAATATCATATATAATCTGTTTTGCTTTAAGATGCTAACAAAATTCCTGCAATGCGTAAATTTTGCCACTGGAAGAATTTCCCCGCGTTTGGGGAAAATATGATAAAATTAGGATTGAAGTGATTGGATATTTTTTGCAGTGCATTCTCTTCTTCTCTCATATAAAACCTATGCCCTGCTTCTGTGGCAATGTTATATTATTTTTCCTTTTCAAATCTTTATATGCTTAAAAATACGTATGCCATTTCGCACGTGATTTACTTGATTGGATGACCTCAAGCGCCAAAACAATTAAATCGCTTACACCTTAAAACTGGAAACAGTTGTCAGCTTAGGCTAGTACTTGTGATGGCAGGTGCAATATAGGTCACCCTCCATGCACGTTCAGAGAAGGATAAACACAACAGTGCCTTAATTTGAAATCAAATCCATTTTGTCATAATGATCTTTAAATGTGGCGCCAACTTTAATAGCAAAGCTTGTACAAAAGTTTTTAACACCTCTCTCTCTCTCTCTCTCTCTCTCTCTCTCTCTCTCTCTCTCTCTCTTTTCTTTTATTGTTTTTATTGTGTGGTCTCATTAGGGGGACTTCCTGGCAGGGCTGGGAGCTTGTATCGGAGCTGTCCAATCAGTGTATTTACACGGGTTGTTAGCGACAGTTAATGAGGGCTCCTCCCCGGGCCGGTAGAGAAAGGCGCCTCAACATTAAGATTTACCTTGTGTCAACTCGTTACTTCTAATGAACCTCCATGCAAAAGCCTCCTCGTACTCAATGGAGCCGTGCGCCCGGATCTTGTGTGTGAGACCCTGGAAGAGTGGAGCTGCGAGCCGGCCTCCCTCTCCCCCTTTTCTTCCGCTCACTCAGGGAGAGTTGCTTTTTCTCTGCAGGTCCGGGCTCCATGATGCATGCCTGCGTGTCTGCGTGCGTGTGTGTGTGTGTGTGTGTGTGTGTGTGTGTGTGTGTGTGTGTGTGTGTGTGTGTGTGTGTGTGTGTGTGCGTGTGTGTGTGTGTGTTTGTGTGTGTCGAATGAAGATGGATGTTGCATAGCCTATTTTTAAAGGAATTAGACGTTGGCAACTCAGGCATCACTTTTCTTTAATAACGGCAAAAACACACATGGTTACACTGCGCTTTAAATTAGCACATTGTATCCTACAGACTATCAGGTCGAATGTGTTGAAAATGACAGTGTTTTTAAAATTTGATGTCTCGTCATCACTAACAGTGTGATCAGATTCCGGACAAAACAGAACGAGGAGTGTGTTTGCGTGCCCCTATCACAAACCTGGCATGTCTTCCATTGTTTGGTGAATGAGGCTTGAAATGTCAGCTTATTGCCTCTGCAGAAGTAAGTTCATTTACAATCACACTCTATCCCCCTCCAGAGCAGCGAGCTCAGCTCTGGCCCCTCCGTCCACCCCTCGTCTGGCCCCCAGTGTGGCTTGTTGAGCCGCATCAGCAACACATCACTGCCCCTCAATTCAGGTACAAACTGGAGGAGTTTGGCGGATCCCTGAAGTGGACTCCCCTCTTACTCCTCTAACCCACAGAGACACCACTTAAAAATCAATTAGGCTCGTCTGGTCTCTCCCTCACCGCCTGTCATCATTTCCGAAACAGGTGGCTTCCACCAAAATTTGGGGAGGGACCTAAAAGTAAAATCCAACTTAAGTTCATTATTTCATTTTGACTTGGGGCCCAGTTATGAATGAGTTGACAGCCCTTCTGAATGGAGTCCACTGCCTTAATGAGGTCGTTCACATACGTTTGGTAGCTTATTATTTGATATATATTCTATATTATAAAATAAAAGCGACCCACTACCTGACAGAATATAGGCCTCGCTTTGTCTCTTCTCAAGCTGTGATTTGGGAACTTATTTTATTTTGTAGCTTCTATATTTTATTGTCTCTTGAGCTGACAGGACCTTTTATGCTTACTCTGTCACACAACACAATATGTTTGCACACGATAATGGGATTTACCTTCGCTTGTAAAAAGAAATCTACATCCACCAGCAGGTGACAAAGTGGCCACAACCATACTCACGGTTGTTGGCACTTTGTCACCTGCGGGTGATAGTGACAGAAAAACAGTTTCATATCCCTGATATATATGTAGAGGCCTATGAAAACTGTTTCATTTCATCAGTCATACAGACTATTTCTTCATGCCGGTAACTCTATATCAAGTGTGCATTTTCTCATGTCTTTCATCATCAGTTTAACCGCAGTCACCTGGTCCCCCGTGTTAAAGAGCTGCAGCAATATGACACGGAGCAGCAGCGCTGGAGGAGGCCGTATGTTCACTCTTCCAGGTAGATGGCTTGATTTGGAGACAGAGGCACAGAGGGAGAAATATCAGATGCATTGCCCCAAGCTTTACACATCACGCTCACCTTCCAATCCCCGATGACTTTTTTGAAGAGCAAAACAAGACCTTCTCCACCTTCTCAGCTCAGCTATTACAGTACGCAGCCCTTGAAGAATCATTGTGTATCAGTCATTCATCTGCATGTGTGGGCCTAAAAAGTGCACTCGGGACTCTAGAGAGCTAACACGATGGCCAGAGTTACATCAGCACAAATTATGACAGAATGTCTCTAGGAAAATATGACTGTTTTGGACTTCACTGTCAAGGCTGATTAAGCGCCCCGGCTCTTAGATGCAGATAGGAGCTGTAGAGATGGCCCTTAAGCCCGGTGTCACAGGAGCTGACAAGCCGTAATTACTCTGGCTGACATATCGCTCTCAAAGCTTACTAATGTGGATCCCACAGACAGCATGCATACAGTGGAGGCCGCTCAACTCTTTGGCCAGGCAGTGCCTTTTAACCCGGGTTCAGATGCTGCTGGGCCGTCCACACGCTCCACAACTGACCTTTTCCATTTTAACATTTCAGTAGTGAAATAGCCTCTTATTTATAAGCTAGTGATATGGTAGAGGAGATCATAAGGCTGTGTGTGAAAGAAAACAGCATGCTGTAACACGCAGACGTAAGACGAACAGTAAAGCAGTAGTGAAAAGTAACTAAGTACGTATGGGATTACTTGAGTACTAGATACTTGTGCTTCTACTCCACTCTACTTTAGAGGATGATATTGTATATTTTACTCCACTACAGTTATCATCCACAGTTACTACTCTACAGATGAATAGTTTACATACAAATTACAATCTTATAAATATTATATTACAGAAGACTTGTATAAAGTTGTGATATTATCTTTACCTTGACCAACTACATTCAAAATGTTCCTTACATGTTAATGAATCACAGTTAATATTTCAATAATATTTTATATGAAACAACACACACTGAAAAGGTCAATGCGCATAATTAGTACTTTTGATACTTAAAGTAAAGTAGAAGTTCCTCAGAATTAAGTATTGTACTTAAATGTAAATGTAAATGTAAATGATGCATGTAAATGTAGCCTACCTGCTTAATTACTTCCTACTGCTGGTGTAATGAGTTTACCTCAAGGAAGGAGTCTCCCCAACTGCAGCTCACTTTAGAACAGTTTATCTCTTATAGTATCTTTATGATTTTTAAATATGTTTAGCCTGCTGGAAGAAGTACACAGACGATTTACTTGATATGTCACGTTGTAAAAAATACTCCATTTCAAGTGAAAGTCTTGCATTCATAATTGTACTTCAGTAAAGTACAATTATTATAATTCTTAATCATTATTAACTTATTCTCTATCATTCTTATTATTCTTATTTCTTATTTCAGAAATATTGTACTTTTTACTCCACTTCTATTTTTAGTAATAGTTCATATAAAACAAAACACACTGAAAAGGGCCATTCTGCATAATAAGTAGGCCTACTACATACATATAATAAGTATAATAATAAGTTAAATATTTTAAGTGCATTTTGTTGATAATACTTCAGTACTACAACTTTGCATGCAAGACTTACTTGTAATGAGGAGTATTTGTATTATTGCTTCTACTTAAGTAAATTGCTTGAATGCTTTTTCCAGCAGGCTCAAATATTAAACAAAGATATGATAAAATATCCTGAAGTAGACAGCTACACGCTTTTAGGGGGTCTCCTCTCCACTTCAGTGGTGGAAAGTAGGAAATACTTAAGCACACTTTTGAGGAATTTGTACTTTACTTGAGAATTTCCATTTTATGCTTTATATTCTTTATATTCTTTATATTCACAATAATATCACACTTTTTACTACTTTTTGACACATTTAGGTGTGCTAGGTTCAGATTTAAGATACAAAACACTTCAACAACAGTAAAATATAATGCAGTTTTATAGATTAAACTGCCCAGCATCATATAAAGTAAAAACACCCTGAAATTGGCCATTCTGCATATTAGTACTTTTATTTTTGATACTTAGAGCACATTATCCTGATAATAAATATATACATACAATTATGTATGCCGAGCTTTTACTTGTAACAGAGTACTTAAGTAAAGGATCCGAGTACCAACAATTAATACTGTAGAATCAGAAAGTGCTTACACCTGTAGTGGCTGCTTGTTACAATCACTTAACTCACAACAAACACAACGTCTATCTCTCTCAGCGGTAAATGCTTTCATTAAAGCTTTATTTTGTAATCGACTAAAGTGAGTTATCTATAGATCCATATCGATATGTGCACCTCTCTCTCTCTCTCTCTCTCTCTCTCTCTCTCTCTCTCTCTCTCTCTCTCTCTCTCGTGTGTGTGTGTGTGTGTGTGTGTGTGTGTGTGTGTGTGTGTGTGTGTCTGTATGTCTATGTGAAGGTTATAGTCACCGTGTCACCCACAATCCTGTCATTGTCTCACATTTTGTTTGTTGCGGTGTTTGCATGGCACGCAATGAACGAAACCGACGTCACAGTCTCTCTCTCTTTCTCTCTCTCTCTCTCTCTCTCTCTCTCTCTCTCTCTGCCCCCTCCTGACTGCAGCTTTTGACATTACTCCACTCGATTGCCCGTTTACCCCCAAGTCAAGTTTGAGACGGGCAAGAAGTGTAAAAGAGGTGGGCCATGTCATATCCGCTCAGTGTGCATGAGATTGTTGGCCTGCTCAGCTGTGATCATTGTTCAGGAGAACAATTCCTGCACAGAGCAGGCAGGAAGGCAGCATATCAGAAAAAGTGGAAGAATAGTTGCAAACAGAGTCTGGTTGGACAGTTTTTTTGTTTTCTCTGCAGCACTTGCCATATGGATTTATCGTGTAGGCCTACAGTTATTGTAGGCTATCTATTTGGGGGGGGGGGTGCTATAGATGAATGCATTATACACTTACATTTTCTACTACTGTCTTTAATTAAAACTATTTGCCCTACTTTAATATTGATTATGTGTAGGACTTGGAAGATATTAAGTCAAATGCATTAAGGTTAACTTGCGCTGCCACTTAATACCACCTTTATAGGCTACAAAACACTGTTCTTGACACTGTCTGTGAAAGATAAATAAAATTTCCACAAGAAAAACTAGAAAAATCCTTGAAAGATATTTTTAATACAGGCTGTACAGGCTATATTTATTTAGCTCTTAAATTATAAAATCACAGTAACGTTATTCCAGTGTGCGGTGGTCAATTCTGATGTCTTACATGGTCCTCATGGTCCTGCGACCTAACAGCACCTGACTGTTGGTGGCAGTACTACTATATTTATTTACATATTTAACAAATAGCCTATGTATGTAGCCCATAAACTGTTACGTTTGTGTTTACTTTATGTACAGTTATTTTTTATAGGCGTCCCAAAAATATCCTTTCAGGGTTGTTTTGCTGCTAGGCTATTTTAGGCTCAATGCATTTCTGGTGCATAATCTGAAACACAGGTAAAGTCAGGGCGATTTGTCGTCAGTCCGAACAGTAGAAAGTGCTTCTGATTCTTCAGCATTCTCCATGTAGCCCACAGTGCGCTAACCTGAATTATTATTTGAGAGCACTCAAAAAAACAAGATAATAAAAGAGAAATAACATGACTATTTTCATAATTGATTAAGAAGCCTGCGCTTATTGTTTGAAGTAGTAGTAGCTAAGTAGAGGGGTTGCTAGGCAACACATTGGCACCGACGTTGTCCTGGTTTTCTGCGCACTTCGGTTTGCGCAATCTCAGGTGGGTTTTCATAGAATACGTCACAGCGGCTTATGCCCAGCAGCCAATCAGAGGTGAGTACCGGAACTAACCGTCGTATAACAGGCTAGTAATTAGCTTACGGGATAATAACGGAGGGATGTGGCGGCGGAGGAGCTGGTTACTCATGGGTGAGCAGCGCCCGTCCAATCTCATTCATGTCATGCATCTCCGTTTGGCTCGCCAGATCAATAGCGGACGTCTGGGAGAGCGGGGGGGGAAGCTGCTGTACAGGAAATGGAAGGAAAGGTGCAACAAGTCAACAGCAGTTTGACCCATGCAGCAGGTCTACACAAAATTAAGCGCCACATAGAAACGATGCCCTCTGGCAGCAGTTTGTTTGGTTTTAAATAACAAAAGTAAGTGCAAGGATCGGCAGATAAAGGCTATTTATTCCATTATTGGTTCTGAGACGCTCAGATTTGGCGGAATTTTGCAAAATAGCAATGATAACAATGCATTATTATTATTATTATTATTATTAATGTTATAAAATGTTATAATTATTTAATTAATATTTATTTTTATTTTTTTAAATAGTAGCCTTGTATTCTTCAAAGCCATAAGACAGTGATATTTGTTAATACAAAGAACTATATTATATGTGTGTGTATATATATATATATATATATATATATATATTTGGGAAAAACTAAACAACAAAACTAAAGTTGGATTAATGAAGTAAGTTGTTATTTAAATTTGATCCACGTCATTGTCTAAAAGGAGAAAAAAGATGGTTACATTTTTTAAAATTTCTCTTCGTCTGTCTTTGTCGACCGAGACTCAACAGACCTATTTCAATAGTTTTTTCTAATCCTGCAGCTTAAAATCTTATTATTTCCTGGTTGCTTGTGGAGGGGTATCTCGCCTCAATACAGTGCTGATTGGCTTACAGTATCAGTAGTTTGTATCAAGTTAGATACGCTCACTACGCACACCCACTCCCTGCAATTGAAACCATAATGTTTTCGTACACATGGGGCTCATACACACACTGCTGAAACCACTGAAGCCTGCATGTAACCAGCCACGTCCAGTCTTCACACGCAAATACAAAAAAAGACCCGAAGTGATGCTCAAAACAAACTCACAAATATAGACTTGACCTATATCCGTCCCGCTATATGTCACATTGAAATATTTCAGCTTTATTATTGTAAATGTTCATTCATTATTCAGGTCCTATTTATTAGCTTTGGATGGCAGATGTCAGAGCGTGATAGAGATGTTTATGTTTGACTGATTTAAGGAGCCATTATCCCGCCTGCTTATCAAACATTCATGTGTGGCAGCTGTAGTTGTGGATCTGCTCTCCATCGTGTCTCCTGTGGCCGCTTCATTTCTCCTCTTTAAGCAACCGCGACCTTTCCACTCAGTTAACCTATTATCTTTTAACATTTAAGGGACAGCTCAGCCACTGCAGTGGGGGAAAAAATCTAATCTAATAACATTATCTTTAAAGTAACTAAAATGTGCTATATAATGACACTTTAAACTATTTCTAGGAGGCAGGGTTGCTGTTGCACAAACATTATAGGCAAATTAGACGAATATTACTGTGATCCTTCCTTGAGAGGATCGATTCAATTGACACAATGAGTCTTTACAGCTAATAAACACATTCGTACAGATCTAATAAAATGATCTTGCAGCATTTATTTCTAGTGTGACCTGAGCTAGCTATTAAATGCAGCATTTATACATAAATAAAAAAAATTAGCAGAGTTAATAGTTTACAGAGTTTTAATGTGACTTTTTGTTGTTAAAAAGAAAAACGAAAATTCAAACCATTTTTATCCTGAATCGTTCCTCAGCTATAGGTTATTGATACTTATGAGCATGCCATATAAGAGTTTTGTTTTAATATTTGAGCAATACTGAAGTTAATCTTTTATCAGGCCATTTTCTTTGATATCCATATAATAATAGGTGATTTTCTGTGATGGGCTGTGTGTTGTATTATCCTAAAACCTAGAATAAGTGAAGACATTACTCTTTAACATATTTTTTTGTTTGTTTTTATGTACTAGAGTGAATTTTATCAGTTTATTTGTCAGTGTTTTACTTGCTTTTATCCTCCCAATCCAAAGAGATAAATGAGAAAATAACGTAACTTTTACACTTTAACATTGGGCAACATTTCTGTTTTTCACAGGCAAAACAGATCAGTGTAGCCTTTATGCTGCAACATATTTTCTCTCCCTGTTGACTGGACTGCTGAACACACCATCCAGCGTCCATGCGTTTTTGTAATTGCCCTGTGAACACGTTGGTTTTCATTCTTTTGACCCCTCCATGAACAGCACGCCGCCGCCCCCGCCGCCCCCACTGCCCCCCCTCTTCCAAACAGCCCCACACAATGCTACGTGTGCGTGTGCGTGTGCGCTCTGCGGTTCGTGGGCTAAATGTCGTGCAGAGGTAATGGGAAGTAGTCGGAAGGTAAGGTCGCGGGTTCACGGCGGGGTTAAAGAGAGCCGTCCATGGCTGCTGTTTGCTTTTTTTTCCACAACTCCGCTTCCTTCCTACAGGAGGATGTGTCCAGTATGCCACCGTCCTCACCCCGCAACAACCCCGCCACCGCTCAGACCGTGTTTGTTTTTGTGCGTTTATTAAATCTTCCCCCGGCAGGAAAGCGACCCATATCACCACGTCACTGGGTGCTGGTGAGTTTAGCACTTTGCATCCCTCCTCGGCTCCCTGAGAAATCTTTTGTGGAAGTCTGGTGTCTATTTATATGCTCACATGTAGGCTGACTGTTCAAGGCTGTTGCAGTCCATCCAGCTTTTTTTCAAGGTTATACTTTCAATCATTTTACAAATTTTATAATTATATATATATATATATATATTTTTAATCCAAAACACAGTCATATAAATATCACAGGCAAGAGATTAATAATCCTAAACCATCAAGCACATCATTTCATAATTTAATTTAAGTATTTTTACTTACTTTAAAATGTTTGATCATTTCTTTTATTATCCGAAAGAAGTCAGTGAACTCTGCATTGATTAACAAAATGCCACATAAGCCCCTTTGCATCAAGGTTTTGATGAACCCACAGTATAAAGCATATTTAAGTGATCTAAGTTATTTAAAGGAAATAGAAGTTATTTTTTGTGGAGATTATTATTATCTCATTAGGGATAACTGCCTGCAGGTCAGGTGGGTTATCCACCATATAATTGCCCCTGCATCATTGTTCAGGCCTTTAACCATTTTACCGGGTTTTGCTCTAATGTAATAAGAATTACATTATGGAAATTGTGTCTCTATCATGTGATGTAGATTACTCCTTTAAGAAACCAAGTTAAATACTAATCATTAAAGGCTTACATTCTTCAATGTAAAAAAAACGTTTTTATTGTATTAGCTATTCTATTTTATGCAGGTGTTATATGAAGCTTACTTTATAGCTTGTTTTAGCATATTAAGTTTAGGAGTGGGAGCTTTAATTTAAACATACATTTGTTTTTCTATAATGAGAAAAATATTTAAGATTATACTGCAATTACGTATTCTCTTACACATTTGTTTAAAGAAAAACAATAAAACTTGGTGTCACTTTTACTTTTAAACTCAGAAACTGATATAAGGCTGGAAAAAGAATTGTGTGTAACTCAATAATTGACATGGAACACACACACACACACACACACACACACATATGAGAAAAGAGGACATGGAGGATATGACCTATAATTTCATTTCTCATCATATGTAAAGCCAGCTGACTCCATTATAAACTAATGGCTTTACATATTCCATTTGTATAAAAAAAAAACAACGGCACTTGAATGAAAAAGCTATTTTAGGTCTTGTGATATTGAGTGATATTGTTATGAAAAACACTAGTACTGTGTGTTTCCCTTTTTGTTTAAATAAGGCTGCTAGTAACTCATTATGATATCATTACAATCTGTAACACAACATCATGCAAAAAAGATGACTGGTTACAACCTAAAGTAAGTGTTATGCAACTGTGTCTTGTGTTCAAATATTTTCTGAAAGAAACATAACAGTGTTATATGGTTTCCTACATGGAAGAGGACCCCAAGGATTAAGCATGCAGAAAGTCACAGCTTTACAGAGGACAACAACATATGAGTGAAAGAACCCAGACAAAACTACCACTCACTCTGTCCTTTCAGTCAGGCAAGAAACGATGGACGGAAGGATAACAGGATGTACAACAGAGGATACAAATTGAAAACGATTAAGAAATAGAAATCGAGAGAGAAAGAATGGAGAAGTCATATATCTTCAAAGCAGGTGATTGAGATTCACCTGACAGAAACAACAGAAAGGGAGAGTAACGGCGTGGGGCTTTGCATTGGCATCGAGGCAGCCTGTTTTTGTTGTCACCTTCCCTCTGTTTCCGTCTCACTCTCTCAGTGTCTCTCATCCTCTCCCTTTCTCTTTGTGTCCATATAGAGACATCTATACTGGAGACAGGAGAGAGAGAGAGAGAGAGAGAGAGGGAGAGAGAAATTTTGGTCGTCTGCCTATCTCCTCCTCACCATGGCGCCCCTGAGACCAAGCAAGCAAGGAGAGAACACATACACATACACACTTTTAGCCGCCACAGAGGAGAACAGCTTGGCTCTGTGTTACACTGAAAACCCCTCTTTTCCCTCAATCAGACAGACAGGTAGACAGCTGGGTGTTACGCTAAATCCCTCCCCCCATGTGTCCCTCCTAACAAGGGCTCCGCTCTTACTGTCACTTCTCTCTTTCTGCAGCTCTCTTTATTTCAATGCCCCGTGCTTAAAAGCGAGAGAAAAGCGTCAGGTTTGGGAAACATATAACTATGATATGATTGTAAAATGCTGAGCAGTTTATGAATAGTTTAGAGGAGATGTTACGGTTTAAAAATTGCAGGACTTGTTGACAGAAACAGACATTTAAGACACTGAAAATGAAACATAGTGTCTCCAACAGAAGTGTTATCTGTCCCTCTCTTGTCTCTCTCCACCCTGACCCCAAGTTCACTCCTTCTAAGCACCACTTCACCCCCAAGCCCACATTTTGTGTCTGTGTATGTGTGCTGAGAGCGTTTTGATTTCCTGTGTGTGTGATAGAGAGAGATGAGAGAGGATGATGGTCAGGCTTGGCCTACTGACTCATCCACAGAGAGAACTGTGTTGATACAGGAATGAAGCCATCACACACTTATACACACTCCCCCACACACACAAGCTGACAGCCTCTTCCCATCAGTCTTTTGTTGTGCTTGCCAGTGATGATGATCTCACCACATAGCAGGACTAAGCCTCAATAGTCAGCCAGTCAGTCAGTTTGGCAGGCAGACAGGCAGCCAGTCAATATGCCCATCAGTCATTCAGCCAACCAGCCAGTCCGTTAGCAGCAGCTAATTATCAAAAGTTGAGCAGGTAGTTAGCTATTAAATGAGATGATATCATCCCAGCACTGGTGGAAAGTAACTAAGTACTTTTACTCAAACACTATACTACAGTTTCGTAGTACTTGTACTTTACTTGAGTATTATTATTTCCTGCTCAATACATCTACTCGGAGGGAAATATTGTACTTTTACTCCACTATATTTATAGTTAGTTTTCAGATGAAGATTTTGTCCAACAGTGTGTATGTTTATAAAACACAACACATTGTTAAAAATTGGTTCCTGATATTTTTGGCTTGTGACCATTTACAAAAAATCTGTTTGTAGTTTGGGCCCTTGACAACTGTCAGATGTCCTTGAGAACACCTTCCATAAGGTGTAATTTAAATAATTGCTTGAGGTCCAGAGAGGTAATCCTCCTGCCCCATTTATTATCTCATGACCTCTCAGATTTATCTTGTCACTATTGGACGGACCCACTCTGAAATAATTAAATCTAGCTACAACTGTAAAAAGTTGCTTACACATTGATGCATTATTAGCAATCTAATGATGTCATATATAATAATATACCACTCAAAGAGGACATTTTTGCCCCAAATACTTTGCAAGTACTTTTACTTTTGATTCCTTAGAAAATGAGTAGGATTTAGTAGTTCAAGATTACAACTCCCTCGCCTCACCCTCCTGTTCCAAGTCTGTAGGAGAAACTATGGTAGCCATGAAACTTGTGAAACACGCAAAGGGCACTATCGATAGCCGGTGTTTGGTTTGTCCATTCTGGACTACTGTAGAAACATAGCAGTTCAACATTGCGGCCTCCATAGAAGAGGACCTGCTCTGCTGTAGATGAAAACGGCTCATTCTAAGGTAAGGAAAGCACAACAATTCTTATTTACTTATTATTATTATTATTCTTTATTATACACTAATGAAAAAACACTTACTTTGCATTTCTGCTTATAGATGCTCCTAATGTTAAACACTGGACCTTTAAGAAGAAGTAAATTAAAAACAATTATTATTTTTCTTCGGATTCTCCTTATTTAAAAATCAAGAGATAAATCTTGCCGCATAGGTTCAAATACAAATTCTAATAGCCACCTCAAGACAATAACAAAGTCTGCTATTACTGAGAATCAGAACATTCAAGCCCAGACAAGATTCAGAAAAAACTATCCACCCTTTTATTTCCAGCAGGTTGAACTCAAACAGTCTTTTTTCAGGTCTCCCCAAAAAGCCTCTCAGGCTGCAACTGATCCTAACAAAGACAAAGAAAACTGAACATGTGTTTGAAGTACTTCTGCTTGTCTGGAAATCTCTGCATGATTAAAGACCAAAAAACAAATTTTTTCAGTAGCTTTGATGATATACACCCTTTTGCTCTCTCGGGTCATCAGGTAGTGGTGTGTTAACTATTCACACAAACAAAGCCAAACACAGGAAGTAGCATAGTTATTCTGCACAGAACCTGTACACACTTCAGGAGTTACAAGATTGAACCTCTGATCTGTAAAAATGGATTTTAAAAATATTTGTGTTTATTATTGATTCTTAAGCAACTCAGACCACTCATGCATTACATCCTGATCTCACCCTTATTTATTTGTGTGTTCATCCCTTAATAAGTTTAATTAAATCTATTTATTTGTATCTATCCTTATAATAAATAATTTAAATGTGTTGTACTGTATTTCTTATTTGTTGTCTGTATGACATATGCAAAACGCTTTGAATTACCTTTGTGTATGAAATGTGCCATATGAATAAACTTTATTTGCATTGCCTTCAAGTAGACCGTTCAGTGCTTTGTTTTATTTCCTCAGTAAGAAAGTAAATCATGAAAGTTTTGTTTACTCTGAGGATTAAATCCTTTTACAAGACTCAGATTGTGCTGGGTAAAATGTCAAACAAACTCACAAACTGGAAATACCTGATGTGTTTTAAATAATATGATGGTGGCACAGGTTTAGATTTCAGGTCATGGAGCTGGTGGAGTAAAAGAGAAAACACTCCATCTTCAAACTGGTTGTGATGGGATGGAAAGAATATGCCAATCTATGAGCCTTAAATCATAAGAAACCACAAAATACACTCAATCAGTATGTCAACCATCAACTCAAATCTATAAGCTTTTGTAATTTAAACCAGTGAAATTGAGTTCCTGAAAAACAAAAATGTTCCTTCCTAGTTTTCATTCAAAGCTGCCAGACAATCAACTGTTGGGAGAGATTAAAGAAAAGAAACAGTCTCCATTGTTGGCATCTGTAAAAAGACACTCTGCACACACCATAGAAACCTGAGAAACAGAATAATGTGGTTTAATCAATTGTTTACCAGATAGAAGCTGTGTCGTTACCTATCTAACACTACCTGTCTGATTGAGTTTCACTTCCTCCGGCTTTCCCACAACTCTAGTTTGAAAAAAGAGAGAGCAGACTAAAATTAAAAAAAGGATATTTATTAATTTATTTAGCTATTTAAAAGTAGAGTCTGGCGTTGATATGCAAGCGGTGTGCCTGATGAGCATGAACAAAACAGAGTGCTGGAGTTGGAATATTCTAAGAACAACTGTATCCGTTGTTGTGCTAATCCTAAATGAAATATGTATTCAGTAAAAGGATTAGGGCGTCCAGTGTCATAAAAGAAACCACTTACCAGCACCAAAGGTAATTTGTAACCTTAGCAACTGCTTGTGGAAATGAATGGGGGATTAGGATTGGCTGCAGCCAGAGTTGTCCTCATGCGGTAAAAAACGACCTACACACACACACACACACACACACACACACACACACACATACACACACATGCATGCACACACACATGCACACAACAATATTTGTTAATACTAAATTCAAGCATACTGAGCACATATGCAAGCATAAAAGCATTGGAAAAGTTGAGCACAGACACAAAAGGAGTTAAAAAAAGGTCAAATAAGAGCGAGGAAAACAACAGGACTAAGTATTGTATAAGTGAAAGGGAAGTAGAAAAAGAAGTGGGAACATTAAGAAAACCAAACTATTTATATATATATGTTATTTTTTTATTTTTATTTTCTTTTATTATCAAAGCAAGACCTCAAGCAACAGGTCAAAGGATCTGTTATCAGTATAATGGTAAAGCTGAAGCATGCCTTGAGATGGAGCACTCCTAACCACTACTAACTGTTATTGGTTTGCTTTGTCTATATTTGACATATTAAAGACAACTGGTTTCTATGTGTGTGTGTGTGTGTGTGTGTGTGTGTGCGTGCGTGTGTGCGCGCGTGCATGCATGCATTGTGTGTGTGTGTGTGTGTGTGTGTGTGTGTGTGTGTGTGTGTGTGTGTGTGTGTGTGTGCATGCGCGTGCGTCTGTGTGTGTGCGTGTGAAGGGTTAACCCATGTCATGTGTGACAGTTCTCAGGATGCAGAGGCGTCAGCCCTACCTCAAAGTTCTCACATTACACTTAATGATGTCTACTCTTACTTGAACAGACAAGTGTGTTTGTGTGTGTGTGTGTGTGTGTGTGTGTGTGTGTGTGTGTGTGTGTGTGTGTGTGTGTGTGTGTGTGTGTGTGTGTGTGTGTACGTGTGTGTACAGAAAGAGAAAGGCAAACAGGCAGGCAGAAACATACCATAAATACATTCATAGGTCGAAGCATACGCAGATAGACACACAGATGAGGAGATAAGTTCAACGAGGAGAGAGAAAGAGAAGGGAAGCAGGAGAGGGATCATGTTCTAAATAGCCACTTCTGTCTAGTTGCATTACCTTGTTGGAGGCATCTCAAATAGCTAATTGCTTAACCATGTGGAAGTGACAATAGCCCAACCTTGTTCTCATCTGTTCTTTCTCCCTGCCTTAATCCCTCTGTCGTTTTATGTATTGCTTCTCTGTACATGTGTACATGCATTTGTTTTTCTCTCACTTCATGTGACTCATCATCTTCCTTATCTTACCTCATACCTTCTTACTTTCTGTCACTCCCTCCTTGAGTCTGGGGAAGCTATTAAAGTGGTGGCAAATGGCTTCTTGGGTGACATTTGCTGACATTCAAGGAAGTGCATTTATCAGTGTACTACAGTTCACCTTGGTGAATGAAATCCATTTGTGCCGCTGAGATGGCCTGGTGGCCTCTCTCTCTCTCTCTCTCTCTCTCTCTCTCTCTCTCTCTCTCTCTCTCTCTCTCTCTCCCCCTCTCTCTCTGTCTCTTCTCTCTCTCTCTCTCTCTCTCTCTCTCTCTCTCTCTCTCTCTCTCTCCATCCCTGTCCCTAAATGGATGCCCAGTGTACAGGGAAATGGCAAGGTGGCGCACCGCTTCGCAGCTGCTCTCAAATGTCACGCTGAAGAAAAAATCTTTAATGGGCTAAGTGTAGCCTTTCCAGCCCTAACTTGTCAGGTAATCAGAAATCTCTCTCTCACTCTCTCTGTCTCTCTCCTCACCCACCTTTTCCTCGTTCCCCAGCTCCCCAGGGCCATGACACGCCACTAATTACCTGTTATACCAATCGGAGAGTGGGATGGCATGAAAGAGGAAGACTGCTTTTAAGACAGGAGGATATATCTCATCCTCCTCCCCATCGCCTTCATTCAGGCAGGCTGCATATTTTTAGCCTGGTTATGATTTTTCTTTTCTTTTTATTATTAAGCCAAGGCATAACTCCGTGGCACTGGAGTCACCTGGAACATGACACCTCTTTTTATAAGTGGGTGATTTTCATGTAACTGAGGGGATTTCTTTCACTATGCCTGCAGGAACCAGTGTTAACCTCTTACAGATTGTCACTGGTTCTCTCAAGATTACATTACATTACATTAAGGCAGAACACACGACTTGGAGTGTAAACAAATCCCCCAACTATCTTGTCACTGCATCAGCCATGACCACATATTGTACAAAAAGAGTGAAATAATGGTAAGAAAATTGTAAAGAAAACTGTAAGAAAAATATACAGTGGGCAAAAATTAACTATGTTAAAATATGAGGCTTGCTTAAAGCTGCACTAATCTATATTTTCATGTTAACAATGAGTCAAATCACTACCTGTAATATGAAAAGAGTATTGTATTGACAAATCCGCAGATAATTATCACTCGGCTCTGAAATCCCCTCAGCTCTGCAGAGCTTTCTAGCATCTACTGTTTTAGTTGAGTCTCAGGATTGTTTCCAGACTCAGCAGGCAACTGTTTTCAGCCAAAAAGCTCTTATAAACCCCATGTATACATCTGCTCAGCAATAGACAAAGTTAGCAAGTAGCTGGTGGTGCCACATTTAGGAGATAAAGAAGCTAATCTTTCCCTCAGGAAATCAAAAAGGAGCTATTGAAAAAGAAATGAGAGAGAATACTGGACTTACATTTGTTGGGTGTTCAGAAATATGACACAAAATGAAAGCTAATGTTTGTTCGTCTCCTGGGTGTGTAAATAGGCAACTGCTTGTTGACATGTTCGCCATAGCAGCTTTATAAGCTGATAAGTCAATGATGTGTTTACAGTTTGTTATGCTTGATAGTGCCGTTTTACAAAAACAAAAATTGAAGGTCCATAGAGTTTGATCTTTTTTCATTGGAGAAGTCTCAAGTGGACCTTGAGTTTAATTTTTTTTTTTTTTTTTGTCAAGTTAGTTGTTTAACTATGGGTAATATCCTCTTGATAGGTACTTCCTTGGATAAAAGTATTATTTTTATTATTATTATATATTTTGGAAAATACCATTTAAACTCAACTGTTTCACATTGCCATCTAATTAAGAGTTTTAACACTTTGCAGTAAACATCATGTGTTTCATTATTTAAAAAAAAAACTCGCCTAAAGGTAAGTAACTTACAGTTTACATTTATGTCCCAGCTAAATGACAAACATGGAAATGATAGGGAAATTTAATGTGACATGTATTCCTGGCAGAGATTTCCATTTCTCCCTGTGGGTGTCAGGTGATTGACAGTAAGCAGTGTCATGTGAATTACACACTGGTACGGAAACACTCAACTCACACACAGCGAAATAACAATACAACAAAAGCAATGGTCGGAATAACTGAAAGCTTTTTAAGTTGTTTTCCGTACTGTGCATAAATGAATAGCTCCAAATGGCTTCTTTTGAAAGAACAAGGCTGGTGTTTCTAACTGATCTTTAATCACCTCTTTATGTAACATCTTTTGAAAGCAGTTAGCTAAATGAAAAGTACTACAGCGCAGTCTGAGGAAGTAAATCTAAATAGTAACAATTAAGAAGGATGAACGTCCTCATTTGGACAAAGTGTACATCAGCCTTTATTTTGTCAAAACACCTATGGATCAGCAGGAACTGGAGAGCTAATCACAGCACCGTGAGAAAAATAAGAGATATATATAGTTAGATTATAGTTTATTATGAGAACAACATTGTTATTGTTCTTTTATGATGGAAGTTCTCTGTTTTTTGTTCCCATTATGGGAAAAAATCACTTCTTTTGTGATATAGTCTCTTTTTGTTGACAGGCTGTGCACTCACGCGACACCACAATGTTTACATGCATATGTGTTGTGATTAAAATGCTAATGCCTGGAGAGGTGCTGCTCTCCAAAGTGCTTTGTGCTGGACAATTGCCCCGGTCAGTGCGGTGAGACAGGCAGGGGAAGGTTGATTGTGGCAGAGGTGTGGAGGCCATGAAGCTAACACATCCATTCCACCAGACCCATTCACACGTGTACACACACACATACGTGTATACACACATGGACATGTTCAGATAGGCAAGTAAGAACACACAGCACGAATAGAAACAGGTACAGGCACTCACACCCATACCACAGCTTGCCTGCTGGCATCTGAACGCATGTACACGCACGCGCACACTCACACACATGCAAAACACCCAATCAGTAGCAGGGTGTAATGTTATTTTCCTGGAGGCAGAGTGTTAAGAACAAGTGGCAGAAGGAACAAATGAGGGAGGGATGACACAAAAGGAGAAAATAAAGACATCATGATTGACAGGAAGAGGGACGTGAAGTGAGAGAAGGGCGAGTGGCATTGATTGATGGATTTGACCTTTTTGTGGTGTTCCATCCTAAAGAATTATTTATTTTTTTAAATGAATAAATTGTATAGCTGAGCCATCTTTCTTTTCTCCCTGCACATTTCAAAGCCAAGACACAAGTATGTAGTCTGAGTGACATTTTGGATATCGAATAACATCCTGTTGAAATGCAAGTTAAGTAACAACTCCAAAAAGTAATTTCCACTTCCAGTGCTTAAATACATGGCTTTGTTTTTAATCTGGTTGAAATTATGTGCAATGATTGCATTACTCAAAATATATACAATACAAACAAAAAACAAGAGTGGAATTGTTGTAGTGCTCACAGCAAATAACATTACAACAGTAACTTGTCTTCCCAGAATCAGTGCCCCTTTTACTCTGGAGAATCCACAGACCTCACTGAGAACAGTTTTCACTGGAACGACCAATGTGAAGTATCTGCATGGCTATATACGTATGTAGAGGTTGGTAAGAACATGAGTTTTGTCATTTGGGTGAACTGACCTTTTAAGCAACTTTATAACTTAATTTGTTCTGTTGTATATCTGTAATTTCTATTGACACAAAAAGTGCTTTACAGTAAAATATGTTCTCAAAGAACAACACACCAAACATATGAGAAGACACTCATGAGGAATCCAGCCTGTGGATTTTCTGCAGGTAAAGGTTATATTGTTTGTTGTTACACATTTGGTTGACCAAAGAAATGCTTCTACCATCTTCGCTCACTGTGAGTGTGACTTACATCCTGCAACTCAAATTAAAGCAGCATGGTGCTGAAGGTATATCTGCACAGAATACAGACACACAGTCATATGCATACACCTCCGTGCATCACCTTCACACTTCTAAAATACACACACACACACACACTCCAGAGTCTCCTGATTGCAGGAGTTTATTGTTGTTTTCAGCTGTGCAGTTTAGCCGAATAAGCAAGGGTTGATGAGTTTGCCATTTATTCTGTTCTGCTGCCTTTCCAGAAGACCAGACCCTTTAAAAGTCAGCCCTTTCTTCCACCTCACATTCTGGCCTTTCACAGTGCTTGGCCTCTTTATTGATAAGCAGGTTTTCCATTCAGGGGAACATGGACTGCCATACAAAGACTTGAGAACAGGGAACAACCTTTGTGGTCACACATCATATGAGAGAAATAATTCCATTTTTCGCAGCTTGGCTGTATAAAGATGCAGGTCTCACGCTGCTGATGTATTGTACTACAACAAGACTGAAGGAAGAAGCATTGAGGAAAAAAATGGGGACAACTTTATCTTTTCTCCCTGCCTCACTCTCACTGGCTTCTGTCCGTCCTGCCCTCCCTCTGGGTGGCAGAAATAGGGGTCTCTTACTGTGCAACACGGGTGCTGTCAGGGATTCATCCCCACACAGCAGAGTGAGACCCGTCTCTCAGGGCCCTTTGTGTGTGTGTGTACGTGCATGCAGAACTATTAGCGTAGCTCAGTAGCTCCAAAAAAAGGCCACAAAATATCTTGTCCACACCTTTCCCCAGACAGGCTGTCCATGAAGTGCTTTTCTGTGTTAGAATCTGGGACACATGTGTGTGTGCGTGAGTGTGTGAGCATGCCCCCTGCAGACTTTGCTATGCTACCGACAGTGAGTTGACGTGAACATGACTGAGTGCCTGTCTCAGTTATGATAGGGGAGGCTGAAAAAATGTCTGTCTGCCTAAACAGCTTCTCTGTCCACTTCTATTTTTATGCATTTGATTCTACTAACTGGTTTAAAACAAGTTTGTTTGTGACGATCACTAAGCAGCTCAGAAAGGGAGTAGCTAATACAGTGAAAAAATGAAAGGAGTACTCCAGTTTATTAGTGGTAAACAAAATGTTGCCCAAATAGTTTTTTTTTTTTACATAACGGAAAATGTTTTTCATTTGTTTTCCATACGAAATCCACTCCTGGGACCTGTTTCACAAAAGTGGTTTGTGAGTAGAGCTTGCACACAGTTTGCAATTGGGGGCAGCGTCACATTTCACAAATGACTGTTGTTTGCAAATTACTGAAACAGTGCACTGTCATGCTTATGCATAGGTCGCAAGTATGGCTTTTGTTTTAAATACGTAAATGTATCAAAGTGAGCAAGAGGGCGAGTGGTCAGTGTTGCAAATCTCAGGTTGCATGTTGGAATTTGATAAAAATAAGCCTCTGGCAACTGAAACATGATTAACATTTCCATGGTCTCATTAAGCAATGCAGAGCACTTGGTTAAGGTTAGAGAAGGTTCACACTGATCTGAAGCATAAGACATGCAATGTTGAAATTTTCAACATTTAACAAAAACTAAAGTAAACCACATGTTTTACATGCCTAAGCCTGGCAACGTGTGGGATTTGTGATGCAACCTCCATTCTCTTCCTGTGCTTCGCATGTGTAACCAGTCCCTCCCAACCCAATCCCTCATTGACATCTATGACATTACACCTCCTGGATTTGGAAAATATATTGCCAAAGAATGTGAAACATTTCCTCCTAAACATATTTAAATAATTAGAATTATAAACTAAAAGTATATAAATGCTTTTTTGTAAGAGAAGGGGTTGCAAAGACACACAGCAAAGCATGCACTTACTCACATAAATGTACACCCACAGACACACACAGAAAGAAATGATCAAGTATCTCTGTTCCTCCTTAATGAGACAAAGCATATCTGCAGTTACATTTGGTAATTATTAATTATTAGAGAGTACACTGCCTCAGAGTTCTTAGGAGGGTGATGGGGCCATGGTGATAAGCTGCAGTGCCACACTAATAGTGCCATCCACTAGCACAACGCTTCAAAGATGCTGGGAGTGGCAGCCATGACACTTTGAGGCTCTGCTGAGGAGGCCGCGTAGCAATCATAATTGTTTCTAGATCAAGAAGGCCGTAATTAATTTGCCTGTCTTGAAGTTCGGCAAAGGGGAATAATGGCTGCTGGTAAAGAGGAGACAGTGGAAGGTTGTGTGTGTATGTGTACAAGTAAGTGTGTATGTATGTATGTGTGTGTGTGAGTGTGTGTGTGAGTGTGTGTGTGTGTGTGTGTGTGTGTGTGTGTGTGTGTGTGTGTGTGTGTGTGTGTGTGTGTGTGTGTGTGTGTGTGGGCCGTAGTTCCTCTCAGAGTGTCTGAGTAATAATAAAAAGCCGCACAAAAGCAATAAGGATGGAAAAAAGAAGCTTGAAGCGATGTTTAGATGTTTAACTATGTGCCGTCTGTCCGCAACAGGGGCCAAGGTGGTGTGTGTGTGTGTGTGTGTGTGTGTGTGTGTGTGTGTGTGTGTGTGTGTGTGTGTGTGTGTGTGTGTGTGCATTTGTGCATGTGTGTGTCTTAACGCCATCCCATTGCGATGGAATTGAAATGCCATAACAGCGACAGTTTGTCCGGCTGCTTCTCTCCACTTAATAGTTCTACTGCGGCGGTATTTAATGCAAGGGGCCCTGGCTTTTTAAAAACTATTTAAAAGAACGCACGCAAATCACAGTGTGCAGAAAATGACCGTCTTAATGAAAACAGTGTTCCCTCAACACTACCCTGCGGGAGGCCCAGGACCTGGGGGTGTACTTGGGAATGCAGGGACCACAGGGTGCAGAATAATGACCATGGAACCTGGACTGCAGAGTGCACGCTTGTTATGCTAAAAGGCAGGACTGGTAGCCTAAGGGCTGAGATGGGAGGGCAGAAACATACATACATAAACATAGGGAGGGAACAGCTGTTCCTTAATAACCTCTGGTAAATTGTGTCCAAGATAATTAAGGTGCCCAGGAGGAACAGAGAAAAAAATACACTTTTGGTCAGTTTAGAAAGTTGCCTTAACAAGTAAGTATGGAGTTTCCAGAAGAAAAATTATGGCTAAAGGTCAGTTTATTCACATCAAGAAGTGTGACTGTCCTCAACAGTTATTTGTTCATTTATTTGTTTGTAAAAATGACCTGCTTATGTTTTCCTGACAGAAAAGCTGTCCTGTTGACGGCAATGACTGACCTCTCTCAGTAGCTTGATGTTATACATTAATAAGTGTTTAACTTAGTCATCAAAGGGTGTGCGTCATGTTTCCATCAGCTATGATATCTTGTAACCATGAAGGCCATAACCAGGTAGTTTTAACTGCCTAAACTGAACCACACCTCAGTTGGTGGCAGATTGGAAATTGTGCATGTCGTTTTTAGCACAGTCATATGTGTATATTGGTTTAAAGAAAACACTGCACTTGCAAACAACTTATTTTGTCATTAATGTGTGGGAACTCCACTGTATTAACTTTTTTTCTAACAGATTGTTGACATACATAATGAAACTATAGGGACACTTGGCTGATGTTTTGCAACAACAGTGGAATTTGGAACTTGCATTATCTTGCTATTTCATAGTAATATGAAAATAAAACTGTAAAGCTCTACAAACTCAACAGGTGCACACATTGGTAGGTACTGTCCATATACTAATATACACATTTATCTTTGGACTGAAATCTCTTTGTTCATTTCCTGTCTGTTCATGCAGTGTTCTTAAAGGACTAGTGTCTAGGATTTAGCGGCATCTAGCAGAAATTTTTCAGACTGCAAATAACTGAACACTGCTCCTGTATTTGACGACCTGAGAATGAGAATGTGCTGTGAAGTGTGGTAGGAGAAATTATGGTGACCATGGAAAACACAAAAGGCCTATCCACAGCCAGTGTTTGGTTTGTCACTTCTACATGGCAGACTCAACAGAAGGCGACCCACGGTGTCTGTGGATAAAAACGGCTCATTCTAAGATAACAACACCACAATTCCTATATTCAGGTGATTATACACTAATGAAAACATACTTACAAATATTATATTCCATTTCTGTCAGTAGCGCCTTCTAAATGTTGCACACTGGACCCTTAATATCTTACCTCAACATGAACTTGAAGATGGTGCGGCACTTTACAAATATCCATAACAGGAATTCAAAGTGTTAGTTCCGTGTGTGTTTAAGTGTGTGCACATGCAAATGGATTCATGTTTTACAAGCTCTTAACTAAAGTAATAAACAAAGATTGCTGCCAACAATGTGCAACGATGAAGGTGATGATGATAGTGATGAGGATGACAGATTTGATGATAAGACAACAGCTGTCACTGATGATGACTATGATGACAGTGATGCTTCTTTTGTGTGTGAGTGTGTGTGTACCTGACTTCTTTTCTTCATCCTCAGATTGGATTCCAGAGCAAAGAGGTGTGTTGCTAATCTTTGCAAGAATGTCAGGTGTGTGTGTGTGTGTGTGTGTGTGTGTGTGTGTGTGTGTGTGTGTGTGTGTGTGTGTGTGTGATAGAGAGAGCGTTGATTACACCCTCCTCTCCAACACCAAGAGCCGACATTTCTCAAGTGTGTGTAATTATAGTGAACACACAGCCTCCTAAGCATCCTGTCAATCTGAATCAGAAAGAACACACACACGCACATGTACACATGCACACAAACACAAAAAAACTATTGTGTCCTGAGTGTGTGCTTTCAAGTGTGCGCAATTAGCCTGTATGTGTGTGTGTACATGTGCATGTGTATGTGTTTATGTGTGTGTCTGATTCTAGCCCTGCAACCCTCTTTCCTATGTGAGAATTTGGCTCCAGAGATTGTGTACATGTCTGCACAGGGCCTGCTCCTCGCTCCTCCTATTGCACAATGACAAGGTTTGGGTTTCAAACACGCGCGCACACACACACACACACGCACACACACTGACAGTCAGGTGCTAAATAGAGGCTATCCTGATTACGCTTTTAGCTTATAGCTCAATTATGGTCTAAATGAGTATCTAGGCCCAAGGCCAAAGCTGTCAAAACGTCCTGTTGCCTGAGAATTCAAGTCATGGAAATAGTGTGTGTTCACAACTCACCAGTCAAACGACGTTGATAGCGGATGATTCTGTAAACCCTGGATTAGGTTCAATGACAACGTTTCTGAAAGTTCACTGTCAACATTTTTTGGATGTGTGACAACTAAAGTATAGTTACGGTTAGGCAGCAAAAACCACTTAAGGTTTTAGAAAGATCATTGTTATTGTTGTCATACCACATTCTGGACTAATCCAGCGTGTTGGTTAATGTAGAATTCCTGCTGGTGCTAACTCTTTCTCTTGGTATGTGAAAGTGAAATCGATTGACAGATAAATGCCAATGCAATTTAAAATATATTATCACTGAGAATTATTTTCAAGAGCAATTGGCATGTTTGCCTGCTAATATTTATGATAAACACATAAGGAAACACATCCCTAACAAATTTGCCCGCCTTTTCATATTAGTAGAGTCTATTCTAAATTGCCAATGGAAATTGCATTATCTACTTTACAGAGATCCTTTTTAAATGATCTGATGCAAGAGGACAATATTTGTTTTGTTGTTCTTCCTCGGTCCTGTATGATGTTTAATGTGTTAAACATATTCATGATGGAAACCCCCGGCGGCTGCTTGAGTTTCCTCACCTCACTTTCTCCCTCTTGCAATGAATTAAACAGAGAGATAGCGAGAAGAGGGTGGTGGAGACAGATAGAGGGTGAGAGTTAGCAGTAGAGAGAGAGAGAGAGAGAGAGATGTGGTAAATTACATTGTCAATTCAAATCCTGCCACTAATGCATCTCATTGAGTCTGTGTCGCTGTCATCCCGGATGCTCAGTTATCTGTGTCAGTGCAGCCAGCAGAGGAGTTCTGCCATGTTAACAGCCCTGCAAAAAGCAGTGCAAAGTTTAGCTAGCCAACACGCCCTGAGCCAGGACGAGAGAGGAGAGACAGTGGAGATGAAGTAGATGTGCGAGACATGAAAAATTCATCTTTCCTATGTGTGTGTGTGTGTGTGTGTGTGTGCCTGCAGAGCTGTATCAGTTTAATTACAGCAAGTGCCCCGGCCTCCATTCCGACACAGCCTCTTTCCTACGCAAATTAAAACATGCCTGTAACTTCTCTCTCATACACTACACACACATAATTGACATGCACACACTCAGAAGTACCAGTGCTACACATATGCACACTCCCCTGTTGTAGTTGTCATCCCCTGTTCGCTCACTAACCTCCCTTCCTCCTCCTCCCCCACAAGCCCCCGTCCCTGTTCCTCGTCCTCAACACTATTTGAAAATCAATTATCTCAACAAACCAGCTGTAAGGAGTGGGTGCCAGCCACTTACTCCTGAAGTGAATAACTTATTTGAAATTCATTATTGTGTCGAGCGGTGCGACAGGGCCCTCCAAGACTCTGCATTTCCCATTCCCCTCTCTCTCTCACTCAGTGTCTCTCTTTCTTTACATAAACTAACTACTGTGCTGGACCGATTTCTTTTTTTTTCTTCTCTTATGTTTCCTCCTCCCCTCCTCCCGTCATGCAATTTTAACCAGCTGAGCGCCACGGACATGAACACATACACACTTGATTGGTTCACCTCATTTATTTATCATATGCAAATCATGGGACGCCCAGAGATGTTTTCTGTCCTGCCTGCTTCTACAGGCATGAATATGGATGGTGGGAGCAAAGTAAGGTTGGAAAGAGAAGAAGGGTGTGAATATGGATATACATTCTACATTTTCTTTATTTTTATCCATCGACATTTGTTGCCTTAATAATATCCATAATGATAATACACTTTATAGTCCATAAGGCCACTGCTGCTTTTGTGTACTTTTGGTCTGGAGCTGGAGCTTCATGGCTTGGTCCTTAGTTCTAATGAAGGAAAATCTCAATTCTACAGCATGCAGTGATAGTATGTGAAGTTAGCAGTAAGCTACTTTTAGCAACAGGTCCATCAGAAAACTCTGTGAATCACTTGGTACCCAGTACCACTAAACTGGCCTCCGTCTGTCTCAGAGGCAGTTTTCAGTCCTGGTCCCTGCATGCCCAAATCCTGCTACCTCCCACCCTCCTAGCTAATGTAAAAATTCAGGATGCACAGGACAGGCAGGATAGGGGGCGTGGCCTTCTGGCTGCATAGTGTGCTCTGCAGAAAGTGTGGCAGACTGACCACTGCTCAGTTTAGCAGGAACAGCCATACAGAGCTGCCTGTCAGAGCTAACCAAGTTAACCATGGAGCTAACCAGCCATGAGCAGCTGGTGGCATGTCAAGGACATCCGTACATGGCAGGCTAAGAGACACTAGTGTGGAAGCAATGTGAAAGTGAGTTGGTGTCACTACTGCTTTTAACCTTTCTTTCAGTCTTTCTTTCTTTTTTCATTCCTCTTGATGCTTTCTTGCTTTATTCTTATCTCGTTTTTTCTGTGTCTGTCCTTCTCTCGCCCACTGTGTATGACACTCCTCCTCCCTACATATATCTCTCTTGATAAAGAGAGAGAGTAAATGAGTGTGACAGGGCTGTCATGTATGTTCCAGCGAAGGCCAGCGAGGGCCAGTGCAGAGACAGGAGGTGTCATATCCTTACATCTCTCTCTGTTTCTGCCACCAGCTGGACTCTCCTTCTCTCTCCTTGTCTGTCACACTCTATCTCTCTCCCATCCTTTTCTGTCCTCTGTGTCTCTCCTCCTTTCCTGTGTTACGTTTCCACTGTCACTGTTCTCAGCTCTTTCCCACTACAGATCTCACATGGTCCTCTTTCTCTCTCTGAGACTACATCCATATTAAGTCAGCTAAATTAGAAAATGCTGTTAATGTGTTAGAAAATGTTTTTAGAAAACTAAATTTTTAGGTGAGAAAAAATGGCAGCTCAGTGTTAACAGATGGCCGAAAAGGGAAAAAGATGATTTTTGCGAAGCTTAGTGTGGGTATGCACCTTAACTACAGAGGCTGTGTGATGAAAGCAGCATGTCAGCAGTTCAGTGGCAGCTTCCTCCATCAGTGTCTACGAGGCGATTGGCCACAGTACATGTGGTCATCTGCATTTTGGCAGCATGTAAAACAAAGCCTAAAACGCTGCTTTGGGTCATGGTTATGCATGAAAAAGATGGGTGAAACACACGCCAGTACAAGGCCTGTGTAGATAGGCATATTGATTAAAGTAGAAACGTATCTGTTGCGCCAGACACGGAAGATAGACAGCTGAAAAATGTGGCTGAAACACATCCTGTATTGATAGCCTCTTACTCTTTTATTGCTTCTTCACAATATTTCTGCCTGATATAAATAATTTGATAATATATCTAAGTAGCAAAACAACACTGTGACTGTGAAGGGAAGGCCCTCAATGAGATGTTCTGACCTAGACCTCATCACCACTGTCACTTCCTCTGTCTCTGTCTGCTTCACTCATCCTATTGTGTCTTTTTAATTTATTTTCCTTTCACCACACATTCTATTTCACCAACAGCAACTGGCATCTGTGAATGTGTATCCATTTGTACATGCATGTGCTGCACACACTCACAAGTATATATACACATGCAAGCACACATGAACTACACATCACATCTACACACTACACATCTACTGTACATGTGTGTATATATGCACTCCAGCCTCCGGGCGACTCAGAGGCAAGAAATCGGTCAGCTGAGCCATCAGAGTAAAAATGGGGTCAAATTGGCCTTTCAACTGGCCTTAATCTTCCAATCATTCCTAAAACCCCACCTGCCGCTTCACAATGCAGTTCTACTCTCAAACCCACAGCAAATAGTTCATTTCAGCATTTTGTGAACACACAAATACACAACAGGACATATGCTGAAAGCTTGAGTGTGCATGTTCTGTAAAAGTATGTTGATGTGTTGGTTTGTGCGTGTTGTGTTTGCCGTTCAGCTCTCTGTGTGCACGTGCTCGTGAGATTTGTGCGATTGCTTCGCCCATATTCACATACCCTTTCTTGCTCTCAAGTTCTGCAGTTGAATGCAGTTTGTTTGCACTGGGAGTGAGTGAGGGATAGCCACGATCAATGCCAAAGCCATTATGGGACACGCTTTGAGTAGAGCAGCCCCATTTTAGCAATTTGGCAGTGGCCGAGGCCCGCATATGGAATTATTTGATCAATAGCCTTGTAGCTTGATAGAGAGGAGTAAATTATATGATCAATGTTGTGTACAATGTTGCTACCTGCTCACTTCATTGAAAGCCTCTGTTTGTGTGTGAGATTCTTCTTGTGTGTATATCAGTGTTTGTGTGCAGACATACCATTGCATGTGTAGGTGCAGCTATGTAATTCCTGAATGCTTTTGTCCATACATTGTTGGTCTGCTGCAGTTGCACCATTTACTTTCCTACTTTTTGGAATAAAGGGCTTGTTTCCTCAGGGTCTTTGTATATTTGTCGCTTGCTTTCTGGACACAATACGCTCAGTTTTGAGAGTGGAAGCAGACAGGGATATCAAATGGCAGAGATGAAAATAGAATGAATGGGGAGTAGGGGAGACAAGCTAAATTATTGATGTGTATCATAGTGCCTATGAACACACAACACACTGAAGCATCTTCTTGGCTACTCACCTTCAATAACACATTCTTATCACTGTACCGACAAGTTTACCACTACATACTTCAGCATGTACGTATGTGTCCAGACAAACATTCATATTCCCTCACAATGGTATATATGAGTGTAGATGAACACATACAAAAGATTATTCTTGTTTGGTTTGCAATAGCATCTTTTTAAAGGAATTTATGAGATGAAGTGACTCAAGTATGGAAGGTGACTTCTAATACACTCAAAGACATCCGCACACCTCTATTCTAGGTCCATGTCTGTCTCTGTGGATGAGATCACTACACTCTTTGTCACTCTGAAACACTGCCTGTGTGCATCTAAGCCTGAGTGTGAGTGGCGTACATCAGGGTGAAGCGATACCTCTCCTCATTGTAGGTTCATGGTCACGTACGTGTCATGAAACTCACTGAGAGACAGCCTGATAGCCCAGCAGAGAGGCCTTGGTTTGAGCCTGATTTGTTTTTGTTTTTTTCTGTCTCTCTCTCTCTCTCTCTCTCTCTCTCTCTCTCTCTCTCTCTCTCTCTCTCTCACTCCTGTCACATGGTAAAAGTTGAACCCATCGGGGGACGATAAGCAAATGACACGAGGAGGTTGGTGCAGGGAGAGAGAGGGGTGGGTGGATGGATGGAGGTAGGGACACAGGGACACAGGAGGGGGTGGGGGGCACACAAAGGAGAGCCTGTCACACTCACTTAGATGCTGAAATATTAAAGTGAGCAGTCAGGTTGTAATTTTCCTGAGAAAGCCGACGGAAGAGGGGGATAAGTGAAGCGAGAGGAGAAGAAGGGAGGGGGGGCCGAGTGATAGAGACACAGAGAAAGGAAAGGTATCACCACTGATCTCTCTTTCTTCTCTTCTTGGAAGAGACACAGGCACACTTTTAATACCACTACTTTAATTAGCTTGGCTTTATACGGTCTGTCTCTCTCTGCTCCTCTTCTCCACAAGACGTGAATAATTCAGCAGGAATGGTGTACCACTGCCTGGCAAAGACAGCAGGCCCACTGATCTGCAATGTATCTCTAGAGAAGAAACAGAGAGAGAGAGGGAGAGAGGGAGAGAGGCCAGACTTGAGGGTCTCCAACATCAGACTTTGCTTGTGTAAAACAAGACTTTCTGTCCCAATCTGACAGAACCGGTAGTCTTGCTTTGCTGGCGGTCTGTGGTTATCTCTTACACATACAGTATATTAGTGTTGTCACTTAGTTTTTATTCCGTCTCAAACATTTGGTTCAACCCACATGGATTAAAACAATTTTAACAGTGTTAAAAGAGTGTTTGTGGATGCATCAAAAATTTAAAGAATTAGGTTTTCTACCTCCTATTGAAAATACATTCCTCAGTTTTTGTCCATATTAAAAGAATATATTTTTATGTTACTAAATAATATCTTCTGCAGTTCCCAGGAAAAAGCACAGTGTGTGCTTTTGGTGGTTATATGTGAATGTTCACATGTATTTGTGAACAGTTAAATCAAGCATGCATGTGCTCCTTTATGCAAGTTACCCCATGTCAGTATGAATGTGTGTGAGGGAGTGTTTGTCTTGGTATATTTGAGTGTCTGTGTGTGTGTATACATGCCGGTGTGCATGTATGTCAGACTCTGCTTAGCTAAACAATTTGGGTCACTGAGGATGATATGTCAGGACACTGCAGGTTGGTGGTTTTGGTGGTGAGTGGGGTTGGGAGAAAGACGAAGTGAGGGGAAAAACAGTAACGCAGTTTCTCCCACGTATCATCATGCTGATGTATGTATGTTCTCTCTATGTGTGTGTGTTTGAAAGTTTGTGGGTGTTAGAGTGCATTTGTTATGACAGCCTATCATCCTGCACCCCAACTTGCAAAACCACTCCTGTCCCAGCCTCCCTAGCTACGCAGCATCACTGTCTGGATGGGTACGCTTAGTGGCCCAGGTGAGGGTTTCTGGGCCAGACTGAGGTGGGCTGTCCCCTGTGTCAGCCCTGGAGCCTTCACTGTCACTGCTGGAGTGGAGATGAGAGAGGACTGAGACACTAACTCACACACAGGATAATATAAGCACTGCTATGCCTCAAGTCATCTCGTAGCTTCTGAAGAAGTTTTAATGAGTTGAGAATAAATAGAATTCCTCTTTCTCCCCCTCACTGTTGCTCTCTTTCCATCTTTGTCTCTGTCTCCCCTTTGTGTGACTTGTCTCCATTCCAATCATAGCTCACTTCAACGGTCGCTGAGTCACGTCTGAAATAGAATCGACATGGCAGCCTGAGTCAGCCAGGACAGCGAGCCGAGCACAGATTAGTCATCCTGGTGAGGTGCTTTTGTCCAGGGACGATGACAGATCTATGAAATGAACGGGAGAGTGATGCACCGGGGGTGTCTGCCTGTCTCAACCAGGGATTACAGATACTCCTGACTGTGTGTGACCGTGGTTGTATGAGTGTGTCTGCATCTGTGTGTGTGTGTGTGTGTGTGTGTGTGTGTGTGTGTGTGTGTGTCTCTATAAAAAGACATGACTCTACAGCTCGATCTCGAAATCAAAGACAAAATGACTTTGGAGTGTGCTTTGTTGTCTCCTGCTTTTCAGAGTGAGTCGGACAGATCTGCAACAACATAAAACAGTGAGCCATGGAAGTGGGTTGGTCAGAGAGAGTGAAGTAAAGAACAGATTGTCCTCCTGTCCTGATTTATTTGCATGTGTATTCTGTGATTTCCTTCATGCAGGCTACAAGCAGGACAACAACTTGTCTCACAGTTGTGAGGGATGTTTTGGAGCTTCCCAATCAAACATGATCCGCTGCCACTAATCTTGTTTGCGACTAGATCGGTCACCGTAATCCTTTCCACAACAAATAGGCTTCTACAGCACACAGTGAAATCCACCCCCGACCAGGTTGAAATGGGCTCTCGCAGTATCGCCCATTGAAAATCTGTCAACAAGAGACATCTCCTTTATCTGACTGACTTCCCTATTACTTTGTCAAAGACAGGGCTCGCAAAACCACCTTTCTGTATATCATCCACTGCTCCTTATCACACATTTAAAACATACTGTATGATGTTTAATGCCATTTTGTTTTCTGTGTGACAGGCTGCAAAAACAAGTATTCATCCCTCAAGGGAATGGCAAATAAGCTGCTGCTCTTGTGAGCATGTTGTTATTGTTTTATTTCAAAATAATAACCAAATATTATTACAAAACAAAAAAGAAAACAAATAAAGGTCAGTATTTCACTCCTTTATACAGACTTTAATTTAATGTCAAATGTGGGGGGAATTAGACTCATGACCTCAGTATTTCTCACAAATTGAGGAAAATTATCACAACTCTTGAGGAAAAATTGGATTATACCACAACTATACTGGGTAAGTTTATTATGATCATCAAGGGGCTTATCAGATTGATAAAAAACTACTAATGACATTGCACATTCAACTTTGCACAAAACTACTTTTCTATCAGCCTGGCTAATACAAAATACAATGATATCACTTGGGGGAAAATAGCATTTAAATTTTTTCAAGACAACTGTACTTGTTCTGTCTCGTGTTAATGTACAGTAGTCCTAACAACATGTTTATGTGAATGAACAGGTTCTAAAGCTGCTTGTTGGACACTTTCCCATTAAAACAGATGGCCTCAGCATTGCTGTTAGTGTTGTGTTGACAATAGAAATGTCCTGGCTGATTTAGGGACTTTGGAGTGAGCTGCCGTGTTTTGATGACGCACACACACACACACACACACACACACACACACACACACACACACACACACACACACACACACACACACACACACACACACACACACACGCAGTAGCACACACAACCTTGTCCCCCTCTAACCTGGACTGAGGAGGTGTATGTGAGTGAGCGACTGATTAAATCAACTTTCATTTCTAATTCTCCTCAGACCCCGAGGTTATCCTGAACCATCATTGCTGAGGGAGGAGGAGAGGGACGGGATAGGGGGGAGATAGGATGACAAAGAGAGGGAGAGATTCAACTGCTTAGACTGGAAGCTGCTTTTGTAGTTTATAGGAGACATAAATGACAAGATATACATGCAAAGTATCACATACAAAGCTTGATGGGGGGCTTTTAGTCATAACGAAGGTTTTCTTTAATTTACCTGACATTGCTTTCTTTTTCCTTGCTCAATCTTCTGCTGAAAGGTCATGCAGCTCATGTGTGTTCCTCTGGTTGTGGCTTCAGGGAAGAAAACTGAGTGTAGGAGCTGAATTATAAATCTAAATATATACATAAACCTTGGTCTGTTGTCAGTTTGTGCTGCTCCATGGTAGAGCTGGGCATCCTCTTAAAAGCCTCAGCATTCAGATCGCTTCAGTCCCACAGACTTGCAGGTCAGCTAAAACTATTTAAATGCCAAGACACTTTGGAGGATCCAGGCTGTTTTACATCGAGGTATAGACTGAGGTCACTAAAAGCAAACAATACTGTTTTCACAACAGGAGCCTCTGTTGAAGCTTGTTGAGGGGGGTGTCAATCAAAGCTGATGTAGGTGTATGCCAGGATTTGTTCAGTCTGTGAATTTACAAGGATTGTAATATTTTGATAACCGCTACAGTAAAGAAACACTCAGCTCATTAAAACACCTTTAAAGGACTTAGATTTGGTTGTAATTGGATTAAAAATATGTTAATTAACTATCACTCTTTAAAATAACTGTCATTATTATTATTTTATTTGCTGTTTTGACTTTGCTCACAAATCACAAAAGACATTGATATAGCTGTCATAGTATAGGAATTTCCCTTGCGTTGTTTGGGGTAGCTCAACAGCTCGGCGTGCGGTGTCATTGTAATTTTTTGTTGTTGTTGCTTATCACTTTGTAATGGATACAGCTGGATGATGTTTCATCTCAGTACCTGCTTGAACTAATCATCTGCACTCTCTCTCCTGAGTCTGTCACCTGGTAAACTGGCGACTTTCAGCCAAAACAAGTCACAAGTTCGTTAACATATTCTGCTGAAAGTCGCCAGTCAACAGGGTCACACACAGCTGTGGTGAACTGGGATAATTAGCGGACCATGCTGCGTCTTCTACTACGACACTGCTGGTGTTTGCAGAGCTAGTGAGGTGGAGCCTACGTGATTTTCTCCTGTGTGGCATTGTAGTCCTGTAAACCGTGGGGCTACTGAGTAGCAATACATTTCAGACCATGCTTCTGCTCGGGGACGCTCTCCTGTCTTAAAAAACAAATACTGAACGAGACATGATGATGTGATGTGATGAGCGGTTGTGACGGTGGCTTTCCGTCTCCTGTGGTTGGCTTGTCAACAGTGTGGTATTTCATTATCGCTGTTATTGCGACAGCTCTTGACATGAACTGGACTGGATGCAAATCAACATGTTGGAAAAAGACCAGCATAGCTTATGGTAGTAGATTATGCATTATGTTTTTTACTGTAATAACTAACTTTGCTTATGTAACACAGCTTCGCACCTTATCAACACCAAACACCAACATCCTATTCAATTTCTAGTTGCTATTCACCTGAAGGCTACATATGTTTACTGATTTCAACTAGACTCTTAACGGTCCAGTGTGTAACATTTAGTAGGATCTATTTATTGTAAGAGCTATTGTAATATCTATTGTAATATGCATAACTATATTTTCATTAGTGTATAATCATCTGAAATTGGATTGGCAATCAACTACACTGCTAGATGCCATAAAAACCTGCCTGACATGACTTCTTTTTAACAATATTGTTGTGCTCCCAGACCTCAGAAACGAACTTGTCAGGGCTAGTTGACTGAACCCAGGAGCAGACGCACAGACCAGATGGACAGTTTAAGGGTCTTTATTCCACACACACTGGCGGGGATGAGGGACGGCCACGGGAGGAACAGACAGGTGAAATGGCAAGAGAGACCGGAGACACGGAGGCACAGGAGAGCTGACTCTGGAAATTGAACTGCACACGAGGGTTCCTGGAGCGCAGGAGAGAAATGGTTAGACGGAGGAGGAGCTGGCGCAGGAAGATCACGAGAGGACATATAGTAGAAAGCTAAACACTGAAGGGAGCCACCAAAGTTACCACCAAGTTGGCTGAACAATCTGGCGATGAATGAGAGGAAGACTGGGGTTCTTGAAGGCTGAGGCTGATGAATTGATTGAGCGCAGGTGAGACAGCACACAGGTGAGGCAAATAGAGGCCGCACCCTCAGACACACACACACAGGGAAGGAGGAGGAGCAAAGGGAGCAGGAGGGGAGCAGAGCCATGACAGAACTCAGTAAGTACATATTTTATTAATACTCAGACAAGCTTACAAGCTTATGAAAATAGAACCCAAGTTAGAATAAACAAGAACTTTCCTTTAAACAAATCCACTGCAACCTTGGTTGACAGAGCTGAGTTTTTGGTAACCTTGCCAACACCACAACTGAACTATTCCCTTACCTGCAGTTTTAATAATGTCAAAATCAATGTAAAGATGACATCAAAGTAGTTTTGTAATCAGTAAATGTGCAGCCCCACAAAGGTATAGTTTGAGTGAAATTCTAAGTCTGTAACGCAAATAGATTAAAGTACATTTATTAATGGCCCCTAACAGCATTTCCAAGGCTGCAACAACCTTCATAATTTCATACAAACTAAATGAACACACACACTCACACACATAGATGTACACTACCCAAACTGAGGCTAAATCAGGCAAGAGGGAGGTGAGTTTTTATAAAGGAGTGATTTTATCAGTCTCACATCCTTCTCCTCCATCTATCCTACCTTAGTCCTTTTCTCCTTCCCTTCAAACCCCCCCCCGGCCTCCTCCTCCCTCCTCTTTTCATTGCGGACGGTGGTGAAATATCAGTATTGTTTACGCAGAAGATTAGGGCAGAATTGGGCAGAAGGCGGTTGTTCTGTGACGATGGAGATAAGATAGGGGATGGTGGTGTGTGTGTGTGTGTGTGCGTGTGCGTGTGTGTGTGAATGAGTCCTGCTACCCTGGCCTTATCTCAGCAGCAGGCGGAGCAGCCATATGAAGTTGTTCATTGTAATTACCCGTGGCAAGAGTAGATTTCATAGGGAGATTTAGGAGAGAGAGCGTCAGAATAAAAGCAAGGGAGGGAAAAGGGAGAGAGAAGGTGAGAATGGAAGAGAAAAGGGGAAGTATGAAGATGCAAGGAAGGATATGGACAATCACAAAATGCACACGTCATTATACACACCTTACTTTCGTTTCTGCTGTCTACACATCATTCTGTCTGAGTATTTTACCACTCTCATCTGTGATATCTCAGTGCTGCCATATCTTAATGACCTTTTGTAAGTCTAACATCTTAGCCACTGTTCTAATAATCAGCATCTCATGACTCATCCCCATCTTTCCTCTGTTATTCAATCAGTGATCTTTTCTCTCGCTACCCGTCTATTGCTCTCCACTGTAATTATCACACTGGATGAGAATGTCAGGTGCAGTCGACCAGTTATTCATCTTCAAATGGAAAATCAATCCAGATTCTGCTAAAAGTTATTTAAGATTTTCAAGGTTTCATAAAACTTTTAAATTTTTTACATGCATACACTGATACGATTTTATGAAAAACCTTTGACCAGCTAAGCCAATAGGACTAATATCCTCCCAACCTCCATCAAACTAAGCTGCTGGTAAAGAAGTTGTGGCATGAAAATGTTTGATATGTAATATTTAGATATCGCGTCACCATGGATAGAGTTCTGCCGACTTTTAAACAGTACGTGAGCTGTCCTACCAGAGAGGAGAGGACCCTGGACCTAACATTAAGGATGCATACATCTCCTCTTCTCTCCCCCCTCTGTGCAGGTCAGATGACAACCTGGTTCACCTTCAACCCTGCTATGTGCCTCTGATGAAGAGGAAGCCTGCGACCACTTTACACTTTTTTTCACATTTGAAAGTGTGACTTTAAACTTTACATTTTAAACCTTAATATATATATATATATATATATATATATATATATATATATATATTCTTAATATATTGTATGTCTATTACATCTGGAGTATATGTAACGAAAATAATTTCCCCCTGGGATTATTAAACTATTTCGGATTCTGATTCTGATATAGCAGTCCTTATAAATATATTACTGTGAATTTGAAATAGATGACCTTTAATTATAACGCCTCCTTTAGAAAAGTTAGTGCAACTTGAACAGTACACTTAATCAACATATAAATGTGTATATATGTGTGTGCTAATATATTTGAGTTTATACATTTAAGCAACCAAATGCTATTTTATTTTTGTATTTGTTTGTCTTTGTTTATAGAACCCACAATAGGCTAATCAGGATGCAGTATGAGCCTGGGAGTGTGACGATGTATCCTTCCTCCATGTTTCATTGAGGTTTGTCAGGTTGTGTCTGAGAACTTGCTCATAACTCAAAGACACACACCCTGTGATGAGGAGTTCAGTATATGTTGCTAAAGGGCTTCATCTGCTGCTCTAAAGGGTCAAGAGCAAAATTAGTTGGGAGCCACATATCTCAAACATAATTTACTGATTATTATTTATTCTGGCCTTTTTTTCCATGGAAGAGTCTGATGTTATAGCAATGGATCAGAATACATTCATCTGAAGTATGGATGCAAAATGTTCTTTTCACTGTTAACCATCCCTATGATTGACTTTCACATGTGCATCAAGATTAGACACCTCTTTTAGCCTTTTTTTTTACTTGTATTTTTTCTATTCTAATCCTATAAACCATGTGAAGTTGAAGACAGTTTGTGTCTGTCTCTCACTGTAAATGTCACACTGAAAAATAATGGCAGCTGATTAGATGTAGCGATAAAGGCCATGAGATTTTATGAAGTTATTATGGATTTTTCTTCCAATCAACTACCATAATTCAGATTGTGCATATTATCTGAATTTATACTTTACACACTGAACCACAGATGTTGCTCAGAATAGAAAGTGCAAGTCATGATGACAGCCTTTAAGGTTTCCGAATGCAGACAATGACCATTATTACAATAATACAGCAGTAGTTCTAGTGCATTTCTTAGTCTTTTTACATCACCGAGTCAAAGTACCTTCAATGCATTGTAATGGAACTTCTATAAACTATAAAAGAAATGTTATTAAGTTAAAAACCACAGGTGTTCAATTCAATATTTTGCACACTCAGTCACGTGTTACTCAAGCGAGGTCTGTGGATTAACCTCACAAACCACTGTAAATATTATTTCTGTTAAGATGTGTTATAGTTGGGTCTTTCCAATATGATTTTTCTAAGCTTTAAGCTGTACAAACAACATAGTATGGATGGCCATAAATTTCAGATGACATTTCCAAAACTATCAGCGTAGGGGTAGGTAAAAATGTATATACCAGTATATGCTTTTTATCATTTGAACTGACCCTGTAACATTAATGTTTACTTACATTCATTACATTATCTTTTACGCTACAAGCTGCTGAAACAGATTCAGTTCTTCTTAAGTTTTTCAATTGCATGCTTTTAAGGTATAATAAAAAGATATCTCACCTCAGCTGTTTAGTTGAGGTAATGTATTGTTTATAATACAGCTGAAAACACATTTTTGCTGTTTGGTTTGCATGTACTCCATAGGAAGGGCTTGAGTTAAGTACCACATGGCACTTTTCAAAAAGGAATTTCATAAATGCAACAGGAGCACTAAATGAACTGTATGATTATGATATTATAATAAGACATTCTAGGAATTTACTTGATTGAATCTTCTTGAAGGACCATACTATAATGAATGTTATAGAAAGAAAAAGAGCAATACCTTTCAGCCATCACTGGTCTTCTTCCTCTGGGAAACAGCACCATGTGGTGCAGGTCGGTTGCTCTTGACCAGTGTAGGCTACCTGTTGAGAAATGTGCTTTCTAAATGGGAAACTTAACTGACAGCAATAACTCTGGAAACATAGAATATTTAAGTAATGGCAAAAACTGACATCATTTCATTGTGTTCCTAAGAAAAATTATGAAAATACTTTACATAAACTATTTTATTTGGCTTAAGTGAAAGTTAATGTCACTGAAGTCAGACAGAATGGTGTGTAGCCTAAATCCTTTAATGAAAACTATTTATAATATATTCCATGCATAGGAAATGTCCTATATTGGTAAATAAGCTGTTTGTTTTGCTCCATATCTCTAACAGTAGACAAATTGGCTGTTTAGCCTACAGTTGCTAATCTGTTAGCTTGCCTTATCTGAGCCATTATCTACACAGTGTAAACACTATTTAGTGACACGCGCACTTTACGACACACTTCACAGCACTTCACCATTTAGCTCCTCATTAGCTCTGCCTAAACAGATGCTAATGTTAAGCTAATGTAACACAGGCTTTAAAACCTTCACTGTTGCTCTGCAGGTGTGTTTAGTTCTGTGTGTGTGTGTGTGTGTGTGCGTGTGCAGACTGTGGGTTCCCTGGAGACATCCTTACGTGAGGGGGAGTTTAAGCATTTCTTCAGTTGAACAAGCAGAGCAGGAAACTCGCCGGAGGCAGAGCAGACTGGGTTTAGAGGAGAGTGAAGGGAAGAGCAGTGGAGAATTAATTCATAACTTGAATTCAGAGTGTTCAACTTTACAGAACCAGTGATCCAGCTACTTTTGTTGCTGTAGGTCAATGCATGATGAACAATATTATTTTCTCAGTAATATCTCAATAAGGTTGGTCCTAATGTTCCATACAGAATTGCTATGAAGGACTCAATGTACTTTTTTGGCTGCTCAAGAGAAGCAGCGAGCCTCGGTTGAAGGTCAAATTCCTTTGATAGATCATGGTTGAGTGGCAGTGCAGCTTTTCTGGCTATGTGCAGGTAAACAAGGCCTGAGAAAATACTTGAGTTGGAAATAAAAATTTTAGCAAAGGAGAACAGAAACATAAGTTAAAAGACATTGACAGGTTAAAAGTTTGAACCAAATGTAAACAGGAAAGAGATACAGATAACACATAATATCTCCTAAAATGTTGCCATTTGAGTTTTTTTATTTGGCGGGCTGGACCAAGTGGAAATTGAAAGCCATCCTTTATATTACATGCCAACTGAAACATTTGCCCTCAAGGCAATGTGCTCAATCCCAAGACTCACACATTTGAATGATTTCACTGGTAAGTTTTGTGCTTTATTTTGTTTTCAGGAGTTCTCTGCAATATAAAATGCCCATATCTAAAGCCTCAATAGCAAATCCTCAGCGGAGTAAGTCTTGATGCTATGGACACTAGAAACTTCATGACTACCTACAAAGAAGCACAATGTTTAAAATAATCTCCTCCAATACAGAATTAGGGAGTGCGTCAGAAGACTTGGTCCTTGTTTTAATGATGCATTTGGACATCTATGGTTTTCAAGGTTGGGAAGTTCATACAGAAAGGATTGCAACAAACAGCAATGTCTGCTGAAAATACAATGGAGAGCTATTCCTTTCATTGGATGATGTGACATTATTACTGTAAAGTGCTGCTTCCAAAGCACTTTGATGTCATCACAGGAATGTCATCTTTTCCTCACCGAGAGGTGCATACCTGCCTTTGTAACTGTTAATGGAGAGAAGTAGAGGTCCACAATCTTGTTAAGAATTGATAATATTTTGCTAAGAGGTGGAAAATGAATGTTATTGTGTGCAGGCTATCAGTGAATAGGGCTTTGTGTTGTTCTCTCTTGTCCTTCCACCACCTTGGCGCTGGTGCACAGAGTGTGTTTTTGTGCATGCTGGTCTAAAGCAACCTTGCCATGGAAAGAAAGAAGAAGTAGAAGCTCAGTCAAACTGTTTTGCTCATTCTCTTTCTCTGTTTCACCATCGGTACGTAGTTTCAGTGTGACTACTGTGTGAATGTCTGAAATACAATTGTTTAAATACAGAGGATAAATTCACTGTAGTGTATTAATGTCAAAAAATGTTAGGTAGGTGAATTTTATAAAACCGGTTGAATATGAAAGGAGAAGAAGTGAAATTTAGGAATGTACATTGTGAGAAGAATGCAACACAGGGACGAGTGAAAAGGCATAGAGATAGAGTAAAAACAAAAATGAGAAATAAAATCAAGACAGAATGTAGCAACGTAGGAAGGAGAAAAATGAAGGAAATGGGATCATTACCTTCATGTGCTGCTGCTCCGTCCATATCAGCTTTGACTTTATATGTGCAGATTTTCTGATACCTGTCTTTGAGGTTTCTGCCTCCACCACTGGAGGGTGAATGAAGTTTATTTGAGGTATTCACAGCGTTGTAATATTGTATTTAAAAATCAGTACCATCATCTCTCTCTAGAAACCATGTCTCCAACATGTTTCCAACAGTATCCATTTGAACTACGTTCTACAAAAATTATTGCATGAAAACCAACACATTACCTTTATCTGGATAATCACTGTAATCAGATTATAGTGTGTAAATGTACAGAGTGAGAGCAAAAGGTCCATCAAGTATATGGTGTACTGGTGTCTTGGTAGGTGGGTATACTGTAGTACTACCAGTGTTGGGACCATTACTCAAAAACCACATTAAATTACACATTACTCATCTCTTTTTAAAATAATTTAATGCATTACTTTACTGAAGTACTGTAGAAAGTAATCCACTACACTACTCATTACATTATGTTATTCAGTAACTTTGCCTGAGATCACAATACGAACTGCATTTAACAAACCAAACCCACTCAAATCAACTCTGAAGTAGCATGATTACTAAACAATGGCTTTAGTCCATCTTATTTGATGTGTTTGTCACTAAAGTAGTGGTTATACCTCATGAGCAGGAGTCTCTCTAATCAATATTGCCCAGGATATTGTCAGGAAACTATTTAGGATCTCCATCTCTGAACCCAAATATTCAGTGACTTCAGTGTTGGAGTTGAAGGAAGCTGTGTCTCTTTTAATCCGCCCATTATGCAGATAACTGGAGAATTTATGTAATGCAAGGTACAACATAATTGTTTGATTAGGAACAGTAATGTGTCCCATTACTGTGTTACAGACAAATGCAATGTGATTACAGTAATCAGTTACACCCAACACTGAGTAGGCTACGACTGTATTGTACTTTTGTCTCCGGAATATGTCCTTTGCACAGTTAAACCTAACCCTATTTTTGGGTTATATATCCTTCTGTTCAGAGGTGAGTGTACCTCATACCTGTGTACTCACACCACTACACCTCTGCTCCAAATGAAACATCAATGCAATACAATATTGTCCCTATTCATCAGTGCATCACTACAAATGATTTCAAAAATTACATGACCGTAGTCTGCAGGATGTGTCACTGCTATGGTCTTTTTTTGAGTGCAAAAATGACGTGCTAAAGGTTGAGAAAACATTGTGGTTGGGTAGTCATGGTTGTAAGAAAACATCTTTGGCTGACAGGAAACAAACAAAGGTCTCCCGTGTTAAAGTCACACACTTTGTTGACCCATCTGTCCACCCCACCTCCCTAAAATGTTCTTCATGTTATTTTCACCTTTTTTTTTTAACCAACAAATGTCATTTTTCACACGGCCGCAAGAGGTCCTTGTCAGTTGAATATAACTATATTTTAGATATCTGAACAAATGACAAACTCTATCATTGTTCTTGCAAGGACAGAAAGAAACAGAGATAGAAGTATAAAGAGAGATTCCCAGTTATGTTTGGGTCAGCTGCGGGCCATGAGGTTCCAGGAGTTATCGTGATTGTTGTTGTGCTGTTTTTCTGACTGCCTCCTTTCCTCTCCATCATTTGCAGAGGGGTGGTAATGCTCCACTCATTTATCATTCATGAGTGCTGACTATATGATCCAGATCAGCCGATCCACATTTAGCTCCCCCTGCGTCCTTGTATTCCCCCTCTCCCTCAACCCCCTTGCTTTGGGTTTACTTCTCTGTCTCTCTCTCTCTTTCTATCTCTCCCACATTCAAACACTAATTCACCCCCAGGTCTTTTTTCTTCCAGTGACTTTGAATAAAGCAGACGAGGTGAGTGAACTCAAGGGTTCAAGCACTAACTACTGACACTCCACCAGGGACATTCCCAAAGGCAGCCGTTTATTTGACACTCAGCCAATCAGCTTTTTGCTTCTGCATGACTGACAGCGGCGGTGTCTAATTACACAGGAATGTTTGGATGTTTGGCTAATCCTCTAAATGCCTATCCAAAACTAAAACTCCCCACTTTGAATAAGCAACAAGAACAAGTCATTGTATTATTAGCAGCATGGGGTTGAGGAGTAGGGGAATCCCTGCTCAACTTCGACAATTAAAGTATATTTTTTTAGATGTTGAAAAGTATCAGTCTGAGTGCGATGTGGCTGTCCAGACATGTTCTGGGTAAAATCAGAGGTGTGATATTCACAATAGTGACAAGTGTTCCAATCCTTGAATAAAATAGAGATAGGTAATTGGAGATGGGTCCAATAGGCCATTAGCGTGCTATGTTTGAGATTATGATAGATTTTGCATCAAAACAACACTCAATACATTTCAAACATCTCTTGTGGAGGTTGAGGGTAATCCACACCAACCGGTATTTTTTAAAGTACATTTTGGAACATTTTAGATGTCTGTCATCACTGAACTGATACACTGAATCCACAATATCAGAGAGATGCTCTTATGACAAATATGCACAACATGCTCATTAATGGTGAAAAATAAATAAATAATTATCTTGTGGACTCCCAATAGGCAACTATTCAAGTCACACAAACCTCTTTCTTTTGGTAAATGTCTATTTTAGTCTTTTAGTCTTTTTTACAGATGTGCTATGCACTTTAATTTGCTAAGCACTTTAGTCAACTCTTATATGCACATATATATGCATATACACACACAACACAAACTACAATTTATTACAACACTTTTATAAACAATATAAACAATATAGTAATGACAATGATTAAATTCAGTGGCGTATAAGTGAATTGCTCTCTGAAACTACAGGGACACCAAATTGCAAAAAATACAAATTATTTCACAAAGTTGCTTTAAGGACACCCTCGAAAACGAGATGGGAGTATCTCAAGGGATTTATCCTTAAAATACATTTTCAAGTAAATGCCAATGAGCTTTCCAGTTTCACCATGAAGAGCATAGGAAAAATGAAGTAGTACATAAAATGAATGCCCTTTTCTACCTTTATATCTGTTATGAAGACTCAGTAGAAGTATTCCTTGAATTTATTATATTAGTCACCATTGTAAAGAGAGCTGGTTCTGAGGAGGGTGGTGGCCCTAACAGTCCTTGAAGTCGGTGAAGATAGAACAAACAAACACTTGTGCAGCGTTGGCGTCTCACGTCTCGTGTAGATTTCAGGACAGTTTGCCTTGCGGATTAAGGCCAGAAAATTGTTCAGGTATAGATCTATCAACAATACAACAGTAAAGCTCCATATGCAACAATTTGCAATGTGGCCAATGAGGGATAAATTCTGCAAGCACAATTATTTTTCCACAGAGCAAACACAGTGGTCAGTCTTCTTGACAACAGTGCAGAATAATGATATAAATAATATATATAATTTCTTGCTGGTAGCTGGTTTTACATGCCAGCTAATGGGTTGCTTACATCCACTGTTCGTGGTCCAACCATGTATTACTGAATCCTAGATTAAATAAACAGTCCCCAGAGTGCAGGCTCTGTCATCTCTTGTTGTCTTGGGAAAAGCGAGGCCAGCTATGAAGACAATGAGTGAGCAAGATAGTAGGTAGTGCAGTTTTTGAGATAAAGAACCCCAAGTGTATTGTGCAGTTGTCAACCCGGAGTTGAGCTAGATGTGACCTGATTTGCCTACGTTAATATCACATGGCATTTCAAAATTAGCAAGGCGGACACATGGGACTCTGTTTGCCTTGCTTAATGGTATTGCACTAGTAGGCCTTCTTCTGCCTGCATTCATGTATGTGTGTGATGCATCTGTGCTTGGCTAAATGTGTGGTCGTGTGTGCAGGAGTACAATGTCTGTTCATACTCCACATTCTTTGTAAATTGCAGTTCATCATATTGTATTACACCATGCAGGGAAATCCCTTCAGCCCAGATAGCTAGAATATAGTAGGACACTGACAATTGTCATCAACCTGTGTCTGAATGACAGAGAGGATAGAAGGAAGGAAGACTAGAAAAGGTGGAAGGAAAGGAGAGATTCAAGGTGTGAGAGAACACAAAAGTAGAGAGAGGAAGAGGAAAGGAAAGGTACAGAAAAAATGTGCAAAGAAGACAGGGAGCACCTAGAGATGGAGAAAGAGGAAGCGATTGACAGCAAACTAGGAAGTGTATCCTGACCTCGTAGCTCCTGCTTTAATGGAAAATTCATGTTCGCAGGGTCATCAATCGCCTATGGGAGACGGATAGGAGGGAAGTATCCACAGCAATAGGTGTGTTTGGGGGATGAAGAGGAGTGAGGTTACAGAGGAAAGATGGGAGGAAAGAGGAAGAGGGATAGTGTGTGACAGAACAAATTTTCAAATATTGCAGGAGAGTAGAGGCAACAGGAATTGTTGAGGTGAGTTTTTGATGCAGTAAAGAACTCACAATCCTTTAGACCTCCTGTCAATCTCGTTTTCACTGTCACCTTAAAAATCATAATCAAACTATTGTGGTATGAACTTGACTAACACTTTCAAGAAAATATTATTTAAATTATATAAACTGTAATATAATAGCAGTTTTCCTGTTACTGTTTATATAGAGTTGTTGAAGTGTAAATATCTTGACAGCACACTGACCTGCCTTCTGTTAATGAAATCAACATACTCACAGTCTGTTTCAGGGGAGATCGTGTAAAGGTAGCTTAAACACAGAATGAGCTCTTTACAGAAAGGCCTTGGAGGTTCAGTGATGCACAAGGCCTCGAGAGCATTTAGATGCATTTAAGTAATCAGGTCATTGTTTGCCTTTACCCAAGAAGCCCATATCTCTGTTTATGTTTATGTAACTTATTATATAATCAGCCCCTTGAAAATACTTTTTAAAACAGCATGAAATCAAAATCAAAATCACATCACATCATTCCCTCTGAGTTTCTCCTGATTTCTGTCATGAAAGCATTGAATTCACAGTGAACTTTGAGTCTCTGTCTTCCAGTGACCAAATTGAGAGAACTGCCAAATGCCAGACATTTCCAGCTTGCACAACATGAGATATTTAGTTATTTTTCAAGATAATTTTTTTAGACCAATATTACACCCATGCATGATCCCTCATGACTTCCTTTATGCCTCCTCCCTCTGGTTTAGGTGCTTTGGGTTACCGAATACTCAGTAGTGAGCCTGATCAACCATACGTTGGTTAAAGTATATTTTTGACATCAGAAATTACTTGATATATAAGATGTAACTTCACAATACCTCAGATTTTATTTTTTTGATCCCACCCAAGACAAATTCTCATTGTCAAGGAAAAACTGAAATATAAATAGTTGAAATAGTTTAGAAGAACTAAAAGAAAAATGGATATTTCAAGATGTTTTTGTACAAAAAGCTCTACATCAATTCTATAAACCATTTTCTTCATACTCCAAACTATTTCCATCTATTTTCTGTTTGCAAAAGAATTATCACACTGTGCACACAAAGAAAAAAAATGCATTTTTGTTGTGGCAAGGTCAGGGAGTGAAATTTCTATAAGTTGCTTAGGTTTGAAAAACGGGAAAAAAACAGGACAGGACACACTGAACACACACTTTGCACATACTCACCTACAACCACACATACACACACACACACACACACACACGCACACACACGCACACACACACACACACACACACACACACACACATATACACAAGTAAACTCTAAAAGGCCTTTAGTGAGTAAGATTTGCTCCTTGGCAGCAGATGAATGACAAACACACACATGCACTGACACCCAGACACACACTCCGTCCTCTCTTGCAGCCTTCCTACTGATCATCACACACTTGGTTGGGCCAGGAGAAAGCCGGTGCGTGTGCGTGCTTGAGTGTGTCCATATTATGACATGAGTGCTTATCTTAGCATGTGTGATTTGACGTATTATATGCCCGCTCTGTTGTTGGTGTGTGTGCGCGCGTGAATGTGTGTTTTACTCGCACTTGACTAGCCATCTATGTGAAATGAGTGCAAATGTGCCACTGAGGTGTGAGTGTGTCTGTATGCACTCTGCCTGTATGCTCTGCCAGTCTCTGCACTTGTTTGTGTGTATGTGTGCTTGTGTGTGTGTGTGTGTGTGTGTGTGCGTGCGTGCGTGCGTGCGTGCGTGCGTGCGTGCGTGCGTGCGTGCGTGCGTATGTCCTTGGTTGGTCTTACAAGTGCCGGGGCAGTAAGCTTGTGTACACTGGTAAGGGAGCGAGAGAAAGAGAAAGAAAGAGTGAGAAAGCAAGAAAGACAGAGAGTGGGGGGTCTCTGGGGGTTAATGGTGCTACATGATTACGGTCGGTTGTAGGTCAACCTGTTGTTCTCTTCCTCTCTCTCTCTCTCTCTCTCTCTCTCTCTCTCTCTCTCTCTCTCTCTCTCTCTGTCCCTCTGCCTTTCCCTCCATTCCTCCCTCTCCCTGGCTTGCACCTGCCTACTCCGCCCCAGCATTGTGCCGCTGTGAAAACGTTTAACCGATGCTGAATGAACCAGCCAGCCCCCTCCCTCCCTCCTTCGCCATTCCCTTCAGTGTTGGAGAACTAGCAGGGGTGGGAGTTGGGGGGGTGGGGGGCAGGATATGGAGAGATAGAGAGAATGGGGCAGGGGGGCAACAAAGGGCACATTCTCCCCTCCCCTACATACTTTGCCCCACTTCATTCTGGCCCAGCCCAGAGCAGAGGGCTTTGTTTCCGGGACAAGGCAGAAATATGGCTGATCGCCCCACTGTTCCAAAGTGAGCATCACAGTATGGAAAGAGGGGTGGAAGGGCAGAGGGGAGAGGAACTGGAATGCAGAAATACCGTAGTGAAGGGTTGGAAGGTATGAACATGATGTTAATTGCTTGACAGGTCACAAAACCCTCATAGCCAAAAACATCTGCTTTAACCCTTAATTCACGAACATATATGCAACGTAGGGCCTTCCACCGCTGGATTGGGGGTCACATTCAGAATGGAGACAAGTTAGCTTCTCACTTCAACTGAACTGATGGTTTAATAAGGATGACCTCTGCCTGACATAATAAATGTTTGCCTAAATTTCCTCAGTCACCATTGTCTTTTCTAAATGTTAATACTTTTCTCCCGTCCTGAATGACGGCAAATCTAATCTAAGAGCATTACTGGCTAGCATTATATATACATTATGTTATAATAATGCAGTTGATTGACATCACTTCTGACATAATGTACCCTGCTCTCCCTTGAACACCAGTGACATTCTAAAATCTACAACATAACCAAATGTATTTTTCTGTTTCATTAATCAATAAAAATTCCATCTAAAACAACATGGCTAAGATATCCATGTATATTAGATTGCAATGTGCATGGAATAATAATAATAATGGAATTATACATGACTTTTCTTTGTTTTGATATCAGCATTATATATCAGCCATCTGTCCACTGCTTACTAAATATTGGTCAACCACTAAATATGACACAGTAAGTGAGTCATTTAATTTAAATGATTTTTCCCCTTCAATGAACATTATCAAGTGCCCATGACAATCTCACCCTCGAAAGTATGACAGAGTGAAAACCACTCAGGGATTCACTCAAATGTTTTTCCCATTACTCCCCCAACTGTGTACCAATGTAATTAAGAGGAAGTTTTACTTGAAGAAAATTTCACAGATGATAGCCACGTAATATTTAAAGTACATTAACCTGGATAACTTAATGTAGCAATGTAGACTGTAGCTACAGTACATTTGTTTGTGTTTGTCGTAAAAGGCTCACCCACAGCATGAATTACGAGGGGTCATGACTGATAAATAACTGTCACTGTGTCCAAAATCACTCCCTTGTTCGCTCATTCACAACTCCCTAAACAATAAACACTCAATAGTTGACTCTATAGTGAGCAGTAAATTGAGATTATGGACACTTTCTAATATTCATCACTGAGAGGTGTAGCGTCGTACAAAAATTCCACAAAATGCATCATGAGATTGTTAGTAAAATGTATGCCGTTCCATTGTAGACATTTTTAAGGTCATTGAAGAGTCCATGTATTAAACAATCAGAATAGACACGTAGACTAATATAATATATAAATATATATAAAAATAAGAAGGTAAATATAGTGTAATATATAGTAAATAGGGAAGGATTTTGGATTCAGACTCTCTTTTTTTAAGGAGTTATTTGTTGCCAGGATGTCCATTTAAAGTCATAAATTCAAATTTTATCATATTAGAACTTAATCTTAATCAGTTAGACTCCCAAAATCACGCAAGACACCATCTTGCTAGGCTTTAAGCAATGCGCTATGTCCGAACCACAGTGGTTTGGACCAATCAGCGCCTTTTGAGGAACTACTGGCAGCTATGAGACAGAGCAAGAGACAGCTAGGTGTGTGTGTGTGTGTGTGTGTGTGTGTGTGAGAACGTGTGTGACTGACAACAATGACAACTATTAAAGAGGTTTGCTTAGCTGCTCCTAGCATCACAACTGGAGAGTATTTCTTTATTTAAAGAGGAGCCAAGAACGACACTAGGGGTTTTTCTCGATGGAGAAATTTGTTGTCGCTCTTCTCCCAACTGGGAGTTTGACTACGTTATATGGTTTGTTGATCTGATTGGTTGAAGTTCACCCATGATAGCCAGTGATAGACAGATAGTTCATCCACTTTTTTTTTTTTACACTTTTCCAGACTGTTTCCAACAATGACTTCCCAGATGGTTCTGTGTAACAAAAAAAATCTAGTGCAGTCAGAATTCATCTACTGAATTTGGATTTATTTTCTTAATTTCAATATCTGATTTATTGCATAATAACATTTATACATTTAAACATTTATAGAAAATATAGTATTCATATGACTTAAAGCAATCATCAATGACCAATTAAAATTACAGTTAACATGACCTTTTTTCAATATGCGGTTTGGGTCAGGATGTCATATTAAGTCCCAAAGGGTAACATATAGTATGCAGTGTATTATTCACATGAACAGTATTCCATTAAGAACCCCACTCTCCAGTTGTTAAAGATTATAACTGTAATGGCTCGAAGAGTTCCCAGTGGATGTCTCCTCCAAAGTTGAAATGAAAATTATGCCCTTGTTGAACAAACATCACATTAAAGCATTATTTTCTCTCCACTCTCAACCTCCCTCAAGTGTGAATACTTGCAACGCTCTTGTTCTCTGAATGGTTTGCTAAAAGGCATTGTGGGAAATGAAGGAAATCTCTTAAATAAGTAGGTGTAAATAAGGCAAGTTTTTGAAAAGTTTTACTGCTTCATTTAAAATTTTGTAACTCCTGGCATGCACATGAAAAGTACCAACACTTATCTGAAGGTAATTTTTCTTAATTAAATGCATATGTCATTTCTGCCATTAGGAGTCTCTCTCACATCAAAACAATGACAAAAAACATGAGGATGTTGTGAAGTTATGTGGGATCATGGGAGTCTACATTGTTAGATACCCATTGCTGATGAAAATCTATCTGACGTTGCGCTGAGTCACATTCGGCAGCTTCCTTACTCACTCACTGCCGTATCTGAGCTTCCAGTGTTTCCCCAGAAGATATAACAACTAGAGGGGTATAGGGGATGTGAGGCCATTGACAGGAAACCAAATTAAACACACTATTACCTGAATAAAATTGCAGATTTCTCTGGGTTTGAACTTTGTCATAAACATTTGGGATAATGTGAGTATACAACTCCAGAAAATATACAAGGTCTAATTGTTTTTAGACATTACCTTTAACCCTGGGCCAAATAAAGACATATTTACTAAATATATGCTTAAATATATGTTTAGGCCTATATTATACTAAATTACTGTATGTTGTTTAATAGATGAATCCTTAAAATGGAATTTGTGAAAAATATTTCAACCACCAATTATAGTTTTTACAACATTTGAAATTCAGTTTGTACTTTAAAGAGACTTTCAGTTCAACATTTTAGCTCATCAACATTGATTATAATGGAAAAAAACATGTTGCTACAGTACATTCATGTATTTGCTCAAGTTGTGTGGGTAGCTATTATACCTTATCAGGATTTCTGCAAAACAGAAAAGTTTGGTAACACTGAAAATGAAAAGATGTCAACAATTTGGTATCTGAGAAAAACTGAAGCCAAGGCTGGTTATGTTTCCATTGTTCAGTATCAGCTCTTGGCTCATTATTGTGCGGAAATGTATTTCATAACATAGTTTTCTCCCAGACCTTCCTAGCTTTCACACCAATAGTCCTCTGATATGGAAGAGAAAAAAACATATTATTTCAATACCGTATTCATTTTGCATTAAACAAGTCACATTCATTCAAGACATATTTTCAGTCTGTCTCTCTCGCACAAATATCCACAGACACACACACATGTGAACATATCCATAGAGCGAGGCTGAAAAAACAATTACAGTTTCTCATTAAGGCACTCCTAATCCCTTTATGCAAAACACAGTTACACAAGTACACACAATGAGGAAAAAGAGAGAATGAGGGAGGGGAGGAAAGAGGAGGGAGAGTGAAGAAAAAAATGTAGCGCAAATGCGAGGAGAATAATTACATATATCATGAAGCCGTCCCTTTTATTTCGGATGTCACTTCTGATGTCACTGGCCGGCTTTGGCGCTAATTTGAATTCAGACCTTTATCAGTCGCCGGCAGCAGATTTTGAGTGACAGCGCCACCAAACGCCTCTCGCCAGCCGTCCTATTGATTTCTCTAAATCCCCAACAATAGCATTTGCATGCTTGTTTCTGTTATAATACAGATATGCCGTTTCGGAAATTAAAGAGCGGCAGGCAGACCAGAGGTAACTAATTGTGTGCCTGTGTAATGAGTGCAGTTTCAATTTGATATAACCCACAGCTTTTCCCCTCGCAGGCCTGCGCTAAGTACTTTCAAGTCTTTGTGGGGAAATAATTGATTTTTGTGCTTTGGGCACAGGGAAAACTATTATGATCTTTTTGAATAATGGCAGCGGGAGGAAAGGCACGTTGAACGATTTAAATTGGTATTAGAGGAGAGGAAGGAAGGAAAGGAGGGCTTGGTGACGGGCAGAGGACTGATAGCGTAGCGGAGTCATGGATTTGACTGACAGTCTGCAAATGGCTCACCGTTTGTTGATTACTCATTCTCTTAAGGTGGAAGTGGGGCAATGTGAGATGTCGCTATGGCAGTAAGTAAAGCCACATTGAGCCTGACTGGTTAGATTGCCGGCTCGGGGGAAAGGAGAAGACGGAGGGATGGTGTGAGGAGGGCGGTCAGGGTGGTCTGGCTGGCTCTCGATGCCAGGGGCCTGTTAGCAGGCCAAAACAGTGGGTGAATGAACAAGCGCACAGGGTGGGGTTGGCACACTGTCATATAGCTTCAGGGTGTTTTGTGTGTGTGTGTGTGTGGGTGTGTGTGTCTCTCTGTCTGTCTCTGTGTGTGTAGGTGTGTATTTCTGAACAGGATGGTGAAAATAAAAAGTCAGTGTGCAAAGTCATAGAAAATGTAGCACTCTCCTGTGGATGGTTTTAAACCTGTGCATGTGTTTGTGTCCGTAGATGTATTACGGTATGTGTACGTCTGTGTTGGCACCACATGCCAACCAGTCTGATTTATTTGAGGGAAATGTGATTATTCTGGATATCAGTGAGCCATGCTGTCTTTCTCTCTCATGACTGAAAAATCCTTTTTTCCTATGCCCCTGCTCTTTCCCGCTCTCTCTCTCTCTCTCTCTCTCTCTCTCTCTCTCTCTTCTCTCCTGAGGCTTTGTTTCCTTTGTAACAAAAGCAGGGTTTCTTAGTTAATTCGGCATGTTCGAATTTCACACTCTTAATTGTACGCAGAGATAAACAGGTTTTTCCATTGTGGACAAGGGTGGCAGTGGGAGAGGGAGTGGGGGCTACCAGCTTTACTCTCCTGTTGTCGTTTTACATGGTGGAGGGCAACAACCGTGCCATGTTCTCTTGTCCTTTGAAGCCCACTGGTTCCCCATTAAAATTACAGCGACCGTTTTCAATGGTGTTATCCAATACTCAAGGCTTCTGAGTGACAGCCAAGTACAAAAGGAAAAGAGAAGACTGGTTTGGGAAGGCATACTGTCACCGAGCAATCTTGTGAACCAGACACACCACTGTACCACCAACATCAAATACAAGGAGGGCATGTGTACAGCACTTTCACATGTTGTCCTGGTTTTCCTGTAATACGAGAGTGACATGTTTGTTTATAACAGGTCTTCACTGCAGCTTAGGTTGGATTGTTGATGGGCTACATTTCAAAGTGACACAAGTATTTCACACAGTGGCAATATAGGGGCACATAATTGTCCATAGCCTTTTGTACCGAAAGAACAGAATTATTGTTTAATCATTCAGGAACAACCAGGAATAAATTTGGATTTTTAAATGTCTTTTCACTTACTGTAACTGTCTTGGATCATTTAATACAATTAATAGAAGCTTATTTGGTAAAAATGTATCATTTAAGTTAGTGAAGACAGCCTACTGATCTTTTTTTTTCTTCTGAATCTGACTCACCTGCTATTTTTCACATATAAAAAACAAAAACGTAAATTTGACCTTTAATTTCTGTGTGGTCAGTCTTCCCTACAAAAAGAAATAAAATGACAATATAAAAATCCAAAAGAAAAATGGTCACAGTTGAACCCTTCATGTGAAAAGTAAACATTGGGTTGATTTTTAATTAATACTGCAGTTAGCTCCTTGAATGAATAAACCTGCTGAGTATTGATTTTTGGATCTGTGAAAGTTGTCTGTATCTTTTCAGGGCTGTATGAATACCAATATCATATCTGAACATGGAACGTTGGGAGAAAAACTGGTCGGGGGGGATGAATGGAAAAGAAACAAATACAGGGAGAAGAGAGATGATCGCCCTGGGCACAGAGGCTGCAGCAGCCGCGTGCAGGTGGCTGTGCTTTGCCCTGTCGCATCTCCTGTCAATACAGCCCAGATGTGATGGCTTAATACTGTTAGCGCAGGCTTAGGAGGGTGTGGTGTGACACTGTGAGTGTGTGTCTTTGGGATGTGTGTGTATGAGAGGTCAACTCATGCAAACAGAAAGGCAGTGTGTGTGTGCTCCATGGCCCCCAGCCACCATGTCCATCTCCCAAGTCAACACAAACACAGACACCAAGGCAATGCCCTCTGTATTGTGCCAGTCACATTGTTTCTTGTGACCCTCTGTCAAGAGTAGGCAGGCTGGTCTGAGGATCAACAGAAACACAGAGCAAAACAAACAGAAAGAAATTACAATATTTGGCAGCTAATTTTTATAATATATAATTATATATATAATTTCATAATATAATTTATAACATATATATACACATATATGTTTTAATTGCCAAAATTGCCACATAAATGAAATTAATTAACAGCATATAGATTTATAATGCAAATGCACTTTGTACACACATCATTCTTTGTACAAATAATTACTGGAAATTACTATTTGGCGCTTTTCAAATCGTTATGAAAACTTCACGCAATCAATTTATATAAAAGTAATGTATTTTTGTCATTTTTTAAATTCTGTTATTTTAATAATTAAAACTTGCCTTAAGGTGCTTTAAAAAAACATTTAGAAATACAATATCATATATCAATATCTGTGTGCCTCTGTGTGTGTGTTGTTTTCACTCACTGAGCCTATTGTTTGAATTCTCCTGATGTTTTTCAACAAGGTGCTGCACGCAATTAAAAAAAATAAAACCCCGAAATGTCATTAATGTGAGAATGTTTCCTGCTATACACCCTGTGGTTCATAAACCAAAGAGATGCTGTCATCCAGAGAGTGTTTATGACAGTTAGCAGTGTTAGAAAATTGTGTTTATTTTCACTTGACGGTCTATTCAGCAGCACTGACACTGCTAAAAAGGAAAGCGCTTTACTCAAAGGCAAAGTTATAGTGATGATTGGCTCAGTCCACTGAGACAATGGTTAGATTTTCTATAATTTGAGATGGAGTCAAGTGAAATGACATTAAGTAAATAAATGAAATTGCATAGTATGCACAAAATTACTATGCCGATGAGCAATGTTTTAGCCAGAGTGTGTGTGTGTGTGTGTGTGTGTGTGTGTCTGTGTGTGTGTGTGTGTGTGTGTGTGTGAGAGAGAGAGTCTACACTAACATTTAAAGGAGAAATTTGCATTTGCTTTTGTAACTGAATGATAAAAAATAATTATGTATTTTTCAAACACACTTTCTGATTTCAAAATATTTCCTGGCAATGCCATTGTTCATGTGCCATGTGCAAATATCATCTAAGTGTTATGATATCAGCGCAAACCGGAGTGTGTGTATGGCTTGCAATACGTACGTCCCAGAGTGTGCGATACAGAATGAGCCACTTCAGAGTGCAGGCTACACACACACACACACACACACACACACACACACACACACACCGCTCAGAGCACTTGGCCTCTCTTGCTATCCCTCTCTCTTTCTCCCTCACTCACTTCTCACCCTCTTTCCATCAGTCTCCCCTTGCTCTTTCTAAATGGACCTCCTCATGCTCATTCCATCTCCCTCCATCCACCTCTCTCCCTCCATCTCCCACTCCCTCCTTCTCTCTTTCTCAGGGAAGCGGCGGTGGTTAATTTAGTTGGTCATAACTAATAGCGGCTAATCTGCGGGCGGGAGTCTGCAGAGGATATTGGACAGTGTCGAGGTTAATCGCAGCCCGCCCGGTTAGCCAAGGCAGACAAGGGAAGGAGAGGGGAGGAGGGTGGAAAAGGAAGAGGTGGAGGAGGAGGAGGAGGGCTTAATTCCACCGAAGGCAAATGGCATGCCGGTTTTTATCTGGGCCCCTGATAAGGGAGCGCTAATACACCGAGGAGAATGGATGCTCAAGGGCCGGGTTCCCCTTATCAGTAAACTTTACAACAGGAGCCCCGGACTAACGGCGCAACCCCCACGCCGCGCACAATAAGCACCTCATTTCACCTCTCAAGCAGAACTATCGCCACACCACCACCCACTACCCACCCACCCCTCTCGTACGCCTGCATGCACGTACACACTTACGCCGCATCCTCTCCACTTCACTTTTGCTGGTCGCCAACCCCGCCCACCTCCACCTCCACCTCCTCCGCCGCCCCATCCCATCAAGCCACAGAACACACACATTTACTTGGACACACACACTTGCACACACACTTACATACGCGCCACTTCCCTCCCCGTCTCTCTGCAGCCCAGAGCAGGCAGCCACCAGGAATGGGGGAGTATTATGAGCGTGGGCTAATTGGAAGATCACTCTAATGCATTAAGAGATAAAATAGTTTGGCTGCGGGCCTAGAGGCAGGATCAGAACAACATTGGAGGAAGCTATCTGGCCCTGTCACACATTTGCAGATTTCCATACTAACGCAGCGAGAGCAATTACCCCAAACACAGAGCTCTGTTGGCGCTACAACACACTCCCTGCCAGTACCACGGCCCCAGGAAATTAGAGGAGGTGTGTGTGTGTGAGTGTGTCTGTGAATAAGCTTCGGCAAGGGAGGAAATTGGCTTAGTGTTGTTTGATTGTGTATTTGTTTTCTGGGTAAAAGAGGCAGGAATTGGCTTTAGGATGAGTTAGGATTTTACAGGGTGGCCTTGGGTGTGTCGTCAAGGGGGGGGGGGCGGGAAAGACCGAGAGAGAAACACATCCACCAAAACAAAGATATTAAGACAGTAGGCTAATCAACATGGCTAATAGGGGAACAGGCATCTGCTTGCTTACACCCCGTCTGTGTTGTTTTTCACATGCTAATCACTGTTTGTTATCACCATCAGTGGGAGGTGTGCGTATTTGTGTGTGTGAGTGTGAGTGAGTTTGTGTCATCATCCTCTGTGTTCTGTGCTTTTTAAAATTAGGTCTATCCTGTTTAAACTAAGTGTTGACTCCTTTTGCTACAATTTGGTTAATTTGTGCCTGTTTTTTAAGTTAAATGCTTCAAACTTCACAAGTTGCGGAACATTTTCTTTGTTAACTAGAATTAGTACAGAAAAAAATAAGAAAAATACATCCAAGATACTTTGCATGATAGAATTATAAAGGACATTTGTGTTTCATTTATGTCTTTGGGTATTTCCTATGTGGGAAGAAACTGACTAACTATGCAAATACTTTATGATGCAGTTCACAAGTTTTTTCAGGTGAAATTATGTTAACTTTGTTTGTTTGGAGCCTTACAACTACTTTACAAAACTAGCAAATTGGTTTGGATCATGTCCAGCTGACTCCCCCAAGACCCATCTCTCTATCTTCATGGCACCTGTAGGCCTGAGTAGCAGGTGTAACAGGTAGGAGCTTCACACAGACTCAATCCTCTTCGGATTGAGTCTGTGTTGGCATCTGCCTGCGGGCAGAATCAAGGACTCCCCTGACTCTCCTCAACTAAACGGATAACAGGTCACGGCTGGAAAGAGAAGGTGCTTACGGTCAGAGCGATTTCATACGTTAACCGAGACGAGACCGTTTAGGCACCAAGGCACACAAACACCCACGGAGGTCTTCGTAGATCCTCGCTGTAGGGTGGGACAGACAACAGCCCTTAGCGTCCTCAACCATTGTTGTCTATGATTTGCCGTTAAATCCAATTTATCGCTGTTATGGAAATGCATCTCTACCCTCCAGCACATAAGACAGGGTTTATTCCACATAACCCCTCCATTTATCCATTTCTCATCCCCTTGTTGATTTGCTACGGTGGCACGGCTTAATGTAACAGCGCCTGGGGATACAGTACAATATAGTTCTTACATATTACTTTATGTACTGTAAGTATTTACTGAAGTTACTGAATATTGGTGACGTGTACCAGTCACATAGTAACCTGACTAAAATTACCTAAAATCTTAAAAAAAAAAAAAAAATAGTCAACAAAAATTATTCTGTGTGCATACCTTAAATCTAACATTACAATTTCATCACGATAAACTGCTCCACAAAAACATATTTTCTCCTGTTCATCCTGCCGTATCTAGCTATGGAAAAAATTTTGCTTTTTTTCACCCAGGCTTTGAGCTTTCTGACTCAACTCCAATAAAACCAAAGGGAATGGAATTCTCTGGCACTTTCTAATAAATAGCTCCTATAAACTAACAGTGACACTGATTCTGTTGAGAGATTTTGAAGTTTTAGATGCCATTTCTCAATGCTGTGAGAACCACAAAGGACATTTTATAGCCTACACATCCATTGTATTGCAGGGGCAGCAGAAATCTCAGATACAGATATCTTCAAACCAGGACAAAGAAAAAACTGTTTAAATGGACTGATGTAAGTGAGAAAATGTGTCTTTCAAATGCAGATCATGCTCTCCGTTTATTTACTTCTCCTCTGACACTCCACTGTTTTTGTCTAAAAAGGCAGAGAGGCAACAAATAATCTAATAAAAAAAAATGAAGGTAAAATACTCACACAAACATGCGTACACCAACAGAGATACACACACTTGCACTTTCCAGAAATCAGACACATAGATCATCGCTTCATGTCGGGTGGTGTATGTTTTTCCTCCACCCCCTGTGCAGTTTGCTAATTGCTCACAGGGTGATATGTAACAACTAGAGCAACTCCCGTCGCAGTTTTCATTTCACTGGGGGTAAACAAAGGCTTGCTCTGTCGACGTGGAGAGGAGCTGTGTGTGTGTGTGTGTGTGTGTGTGTGTGTGCTACATTAGTGTGTGTCTGTCATTGGATGTGTATGTATATGTGGTGGGTGTGGGTATATGGCCTAAATGTGTGTGTCAGTGGATGCTGAGGTGTATGATGAGATGCATCATGAGACAATAAGTATTCATTTTCACACACACAGACACACACACACACAAGCCACAGGCACTTTGGTTGTTTTCCACTATGCAAGGCGATTGGTTCCAGGTGTCAGTGAAAGGCAGCGAGGCCAAGATATCTGAGATAGCTGCTGTCTGAGCAGAGGATTTCAAAGTGTTAGGATACGCTGTTACACTTCTAACACTTCATCTGTCACACACACTCGCGCAAGAATACGTACACACTCATACACACACACATCAGATCAATACAGACTAGGACGATGACACTGAGATGTTCAATGTGAGGCCAAAAGCTTTTTCTGTCTGTCTTTGCTCCAATCTCTCCTCTCCTCTCCTCTCCTCTCCTTTCCTCTCCTTTCCTCTCCTCTCCTCTGCTCCTATTACCTCTTTCCTATTACCTCTTTGCTCCAATCTCTCCTCTCCTCTCCTCTCCTCTCCTCTCCTTTCCTCTCCTCTCCTCTGCTCCTATTACCTGTCTACTCCCTTCTCTTTCTCCCTTTTCCTTGGCTGGCTTCTGCAATCTTCTCTTCAAACAGTCCACCCTGGAGCATTGTCTCACCTCCACTTGTCTCCTCCACCGCTTCCTACCCCTGTCCTCTCTTCCTCTGCTCTCCAGCCGTCCCCTCCCTCCTCATTGTGCCTGTGAAACAATTGGCAGATGTAACATTTAATTACGGCGGTATCTCCTCAGGCACTGTCGGAGCAGAGCGAACCTAACGCCACTCAGAGCAAAGGAGGAGTTGCATTACAATTTGCCGTGAAGTGATTTATTCGCCGAACAAGGTGGGAAGGAAGGGGGGTGAGAACCAAACAGGAAAGGTAATTTCTCGATTCTCGCTACAAAAAGGTCAAATGCTTTTTAATGACAGTGTTTTCTGATAATGCAGAATGGAGTACTGCGGCGGCTACTGTGGTGGCGGCAGGGCTGGTGTGGGGGAAGTGGGCCCCAGCAATAATAAAGTTGCAGATTGGTATCACATTGCGACGTTTTAATGGAGTCTTGTGGATGAGGACTTCATTTGCAACAGTATTCGGCCCTCGCCTCGCCACGACTGTCACCCTGTGTGATTTCTCTATTCCAGACGGGGCCTGTCGTTGTTGTTTGCCTTTAACGCAAGCCAATTTTAAAAGAGCAAATGAAGTGTGGCCCATTAAATGTTGCCATTCACACAGTCATCGGGGTTTATTGACTGGTGATTAAAACAAGAGAGAGAGAAGATATGACTGTGTGAGCAAACTGAAAAAGCCACGTAGCTCTGATACCTGGCATGTATGGAGAAGCAGGCAGGAGAGTGAACAGAGAAGTGAATAAAAAGCGAACTGATAAGGACAGAAGGGGTGGAGTTAATTAATGAAGAAGACAGTCATACAGTAGTCACAGAGAAGACATCCAGCCTATTACAATAGTCAAACTAATTTATATTCAGAGCCTCTTCATAGAAAGGTCAAACATTTGTAGCAGTCTAGTCCTTTTTGCACAGCATTCTTAAAGTACTCCAAAATTCCTCTAACCCTCTCATTTATAATAACTTCTAATACCAGTTCATTTTTTCATTTGTTGTAAAAAGCCACCACATAAAACAGAACTTATAAGAGGGATAAAAGAAAGATGTTGCAGTCTGTCTTGATATTCTGCACTTTTAAAAAAAATCAAGCATTGATGCAGCATTAATCTTGAAAGCTACAATCAAAGCACATTTTGAATCATTTTTAAAACATTTTTAGTATAGCCTTACATTGTGGAGACCGCCATATTTATGAGTATGGAGAGAAGGGGTGGTCTTGAGGTGTGAATGTTTAGGTGCAAGCTACATTTTGAATCAAATCATGCGAAATGATCCTTCAACTTCTCAAACAGGGTCATACAGTATATGAGTCGATATCCATGTTGTTTCTGTGATGTGATTTGACAGCTTAAAATATAGTGCAGACTAGCTGGCACATGTGTGTGTGTGTGTGTGTGTGTGTGTGTGTGTGTGTGTGTGTGTGTGTGTGTGTGTGTGTGCACAGCCTGACAGATTGAAATTGACTTCACAAGCTAAAATATAGTATGTATGGCCACTTAGAGTTCCGCCAACATTAATGCTATGTATGCACAAAAGAAGCCTTTTAAAATTGATGTGGTTTTAATTATAGCTTTCCCTATATGCAGCAGCATGGGCCATGTAGTGTATTTGTACTGAATGTGGCTCCAAGTCCGCAGGAATTATCAGTCTATTGCTCAACACACACCCCCCATCATCCACACCCAAGTCCTGTTTTGAAAATTACATAATTCGCCTTATTAATGAGTGTGAATTGTACTCGACAATTAGAGATGGGTGGAAAATGTTAAGTTGGGTGTAGAGAGAAATGCTTCCAATTACACGGCGACACGGGGCCTTGTACCTTCCCAGCCTCCACCGCCGGTAATTAAATCCACAAGCTTCTTAACGAGGCAGCCATGAAATAAGAGTTGAAGGGTTAATGCGACTATCATTTCTCCCCGCAGAACGACTCCATGAGGCGCGCGCACATAGCCTACACACACACACACACATTAGCATAAACATGCACTGCAACAACACACAGCTTTTCTTACTGCTCTTGTGAGGAACATTTTTTGTTAAAAGATAGACACCTTCTCTTAAATGACATATTTTAGTAACTCACATCAGGATATTACCCCCCCCACACACACACACACAAATGCACTGCGGCCCCTTCCTCTGTTACCTCCAGACTGAAGCAGAAGGGGAAGCTTTCCTGGTTTCCTCTCATCTCATCTGTTATTGTTGTGCTCACCAGGTTTTTCCCTAAGAAGCCCGGGCTACAACATGCTAGCCTAACTCTGACAATTGCTGGGCAAAATGATGCCACTGAGGAACAATGCAAGCCAGGGAGTCTGTTGAGATGATTAGGGAGCTGCTGCTGCCCCTCTGTGTCTGCTGCGGAGAGAATAGACCGTCACTGCAAGGCCACCCTTTTAATTTCGACATTTGGTTTCAAGTGAAAACACAGGATAAAGTGAATATGGACATACATGTGAAATTAGTTTATAACAGGAGACCCTTTTCATCTTATACTACACCCCCACTACGTTGCATTTGACAAGCTACAGCACATAGGCATGTATTACAAGCTGAATGAATCATAAGTGTTATTTACAATACCGGGGACTGCTTCTGCTATTTAGCAGCAGTTGCTGTTAAAATGAAAGTCAGATTGAGCCCCAGAGGCTGTGGCTTTTCTGTCACAGAAGCCCGCATATTTTGTTCTTGTATTATTTTATTTCTCGGCCCGGTGACATCCGAGGAAGCACGGTCTTGGCTATTTGATAATTTTGTTAACTTTTCACCTCCGTTCAATATCCTGTCACGGCGGCTGAAGGCTGTGCATACCTTGTGCCATTATCTGCAGCCGCCCGTGTCTTATTGTAATGGTTCCCTTCAATCACGGGAGGATGTATTTGAATTCATAATAGCGGCAGAATCTGCGTCTAATCTGCCGCTCGGGGGGGGCGCTGAGCTGCAGTGTGCGGTCACCCGCACTAATGGAGGGAGCGTCTCATTGAGAAGGCACCGACAGCAGCACTTCAGCGCGCGCACGTGTGTGTAAAAGCATCAGTCTTAATGCGTTATTTCTCTTAAAAATCATATTGTTTTATTGAAAGTTGAATTAATCCAACGATTAAGTTTGTTTTAGGATTTTTTTGTTGCAAGGGGGCCAAATTGTCATAAATGGAGCTGAAATTTATTTTTTAATAAATTATGGGGGGTGGGGGGGGGCAAAATGGCCCTGGAAGATATTTGAGATAGCCTACAACAATTGCCATATAATAATCGCTATTTTTACGCGCGCACACTGCATATTTCCCATAAGGCACCGTAGGCCTATTTTCTATTTTGACAGATATCTGACACATTTGAAAACTTTCACATTTTCCCTCCATCATATAAGGTCTGTGCTGGCACCTAAAGATAGTTGCATAATCCGCTGACACAATGACTTTCCCATTATTATGTTTGGCCTCTAATCCTCCGCTTCAGGAGGGGTCAAATCTCCCGAATTCTCCGGTCGCGGCCTTTTACGCTGCGCCGCCAATTATTGATACCTTATTCCAATAGGCGATGGGTTTCATTTGTATTTCATTCATCGCGGAATGACCTGAAAATGTGTCAAAGAGCTGACATTGTTGAAAACCAACGATGTGGGGAAACCTCATCATTGCGCCGGCCCTTCAGCTTCTCTCGTCCAATAATTAAAACACTGTTAAAATATCAATGTCCCGCGAGAAATGAGCACACTTCTCCACAAAAATGGGCCACGGACATAAAAGATATATGAGGTTGTTCACGCTTGTATAATTCAGTGAAAGAAATGGAGTCTGTTAATGGTAATGTGATTTAAGGTATTGGTGCTTTCTAATGTCTGTGGCCCTGAATATACCCCCGGTATTCGACCTGCATTGAAAATGACCTTCTGTGGCTAACTCAGTGACAATGTTATTGATGTCATGGGAAAACGGTATTTTTTTTTTTTTTTTTTTTTACACATAGCCTGCTGGACGGTTTCATATCTTTGTGTTTTATTAAGAAATGCCCGTGGTAAAGGTATCCCCAGCTCAACACTCACACACCTTATTACACTGTATGGTTTCATTACCTTTGTTTGTTTTGTCGACCTGTAAACAGTGCAGGCTGATCTGGTATCTGTAGCTTGCAGCCTCGCCTGAGCCAGACACAAACACATTCCTTTTAATGAGGCTACAGAATTGGTTGCACAGTCCTCCACTCCAGACCATTAATATTGTATTGTTCATATCATGAACTCCTAGGTTACAGCGAGCATGCATTTTTCATTGCGATAATCCTTAATTATTTTTATGCACCCTTAATCTTTCATATAGTTTCAGTGTTTTGCTTAAATATTTAATGGCATGATGATGCGACTTGTCTTTCAGGACTCGCTTTTTCTCAGACGAGGGGAGAGATGGAGAAGAGGTGGTGCAGGGAAGTGAGAGAGAGAGAGAGAGAGAGAGAGAGAGAGAGAGAGAGAGAGAGATGAGAAAACGGATTTTAACGCCTCTCCTAATATAAGCCTCCTCGGCACTGTCTGGTTGAGTGACTAGGCCTCCAGTGGAGACGCTGTTTTAATTCACATCAACACTGACCTCATTCAAAATAATCCTCTCTCCTTTAATCGCTTTTATTCTGGAGCTGCAACTCATTTCTTCATATTTAACTGTAAGCGAAAATAGATGACACATAAAAAAGGGAAATAACTTGACTATGTTCATTTTGAATTCTTATAAATAATTTAAAAATAAACGATTATTATTATTATTATTATTATTATTATTATTAATAATGTTGTTATTGTTATTATTGTTATACAATGAAAAAAGTTGTATTTAAAAGCCATGTGTCTCCATGTATAAGCTAGTATAAGTGCAGCCTTCCTATTTAATTATAATTGGCCTTCTTATTCAATTGTAATTTTTTCCTATTAATTATCAAATGAGGTAATGATTTAAAAATACATATTAAATATTAAAATACCTTCCCCTCTCCTAGAGCTAAAACTACTCATAAAACTGCAAAAGCTGCAATACATTTTCCTATAAAAACATATTACATTTTTAAGTTTTTTATTAAGTTTCTTAACATTTAGGAAGATAGCTCAAACTTCTTTAGTCAGCAGCATTAATGTCCCTTTCCATGAGGTTCAGACAAAGCACACATCTGCACTTTGCTTAGATGCAAAAAAAAAATGTAACCCTCAAGATGTCAACCATTTTAGTACCTACATGTAAATAATCTAATAGTCTAATTATTTCTCTTCTTATTTTTAATATTCAGATGTTGTACAATGGGTGTTGCCTTAACAGGGGACAAAACACTCCCCTGATTAAGCAGTAAAGTGAGCCAGCCAGCATTAACCTGTCAGCTCCTGTCAGCACCAGAGGCCTAGAGGTTAGAGAAGTGGTGTTGTGACTCCTTTGAATCCCTGAACTTGTCTCGGAAAATATGTTTTAAAAAATAGATTATGGGAGCTCACATTGGAGGACTTTAATTGAGCAGCTTTTGAATCAATGTATGTGTCTGTGAGTGTTATGATGCTGTATCTGCATGCTCAGTCTCTGGATACGTCAATGTTAATGAAAAACAGAGTTATATGAAACAAAAAGTTAAAATTTGCAATTATCGGCTTGTTCTCATGTGTAACATTTAAAACAGAAAATGTATTCCAAAAAACGCCCAAAAAGTAAAATAACTTTGTCATCATTTGTTTTAATTCAAACTTGCAAAACAGATGGTTTCTTTATGGCTTTAGGATGCTGATGCTTTTATGGTAAACGTACATAGCACCTTTGTAGTCCTTTTACATTACATTAGTAATTAAAGGTTCAGTATCTTGCTCAAGGACACTTTGACATGCAACTGGAGGAGCCGGGGATTGAACCACCAACATTCTGATTAGGGGATGACCCGCTCTGCCTCCTGAGCCACAGCCTCATCGCAGCCAGTGAGTGAGGTATCATCGCGCCCTTGGCTTATAAACTCTTGCAGCTGAGTGGCAGATGGGCAGAGTTGTTGCTGGTTCAAAGGTCCATACTTGGATGTGTTTATCTCCACACCTAGCACGGAGGGAGTGCAGTTTAATTCAAGAGTAACGCTCAGGGATCCATTAATCCCATCTAGTGATATGATAGGAACCGAGATGGGATAAATCTCCACCAATACCATTAGTGATGTTGTTGCTGTAATAATACCTATAGTTTTGTAGTTGTGTGTGTGCATGTTTATCTGTGAGTATGTGTCGTTATATAGGGTAGTTCTAAATAATCTGGTTATAGATCTAGCCCATGATGATTGATAGGCTATGAGGACGAAGCTAAAATGAATAAAAGATTACGGGAAAGGTCAGAAACTGTTTCCTTATGATTAGAGCTTGTGTGTGTGAAAGGAGTTCAGACAGACAATACAACATGAGACAAAACATTATTCACATCCTACACCATTCATGGGATCTTCACTATAGAATGTGATGCTTCTTAGATAAATCCCAAATTTTAGTGTAACTATAACACAAATCCAATACAGTTAGCGATATAGTTTACATTAATTACAGATTCTTCTGCAATTCTGAACATGCATCTGCCATAATGTGACATGAGCTATTTCCACATTCACACATTGTTACAGTAAATACTCATTACAGCACTGCACAGTCTACAGAAGAAAATAGTCCCCAGCAAATACACTATTTTACTCCTGAGTAATGTTTGCTAAATTGTCATTGTGGTTGGACATTTTTAATCTGTAAATTTTGACTGCTATGTGACCCTGTTGTCATTACTTTGTGTCAATTTGGAAACAATTATTTTTAAAACATTATTTAAAACCCTTATCCTAGCAAACTCTTCATCAGGTATCTCAGAATCACAGTTTTGAAAAAGAAAGTTGCCAGTTTGTAATGGAAAACAACAAAAGCTCTAGAAGAAAGGGTTTGAATAATAGTAATTGTCAGTTCCCAGGGCAGCTAAGTTTTCACCCAAAGTGAAATATAAGTCCAGGGCTGTGGTCCCCCCCCCCCCCCCCTTCCTCCGCTTCTCCTCAGGCCCCTCCTCCACCCCTGCAGTCCCTTCCTCTCCACACCTGTCTAATTGTACCGGGGACACACTCTTATCCCTTCTTCCTGATTCCCTTATGCTCTGCTTTCACTGCTCTTAATTCTCATGGTGATCTGTAAGACCACCCAGATTTTCACTGTATTGGACTCCAGGTCATGTTTGGCTGAAGACTTCTGATGAAATCCCAATTTGATGTGTACTATTGATTACTGGAATGGAATAGGTATCGGTTTAGCATTTTGGTATCAAAACTTGTCATTGCATGTTATGATGTCGAATAATGAGGCGTTAACAAAACATATATTCTATTTATTGTTGTATTATTGTACAAAATGTTCATTATTTGGGCTATTCTATTGTTTAATTTTAACAGGGAATTTAACCAAGGTCTTATGAGGATTGTACAGCAACTGTTCAACCCATAACAATGCCTCATCTGGAATACACTCTTCTTAAAAGTCTACATAGACCCTATGGAACTGTATATCAAGGCTGTAAGCATTCCGGAGGTGGACAGCCATTCATCCAGGCACCCAGGGCCCATGATCTCCAAGTAGCATCCCCAGCCATGAAGAGCTCTTCTCGGGGGTCTCCACTGTGCATTTCGGCCGGGTAGAGCCCCAGAGGATTGTGGATGGGCTGCTTGTATAGTGTACAATATGTCAAGGCAAGAGTGTAAGAAGAAGCTGGGGGCACCATCTCAGAGAAAGAATAGTAAATAAAATGCACTCATGGGACGCAAGAAGGGGATGAGTAGAAAGGCATAAGGATGAGAGAAGAAAAGAAGGAGGAGAGTGTCTTCAGTGCTAATTAGCCACCTAGCACAGGCCCTTCCTCGAAGAATACCATGATGGGGAGGACCAAGACACTCACATACACATACACACACACACACTGAAGCACTGGGTTGTGTTGTGGGGGGTATAGCATCCTCTGAGTGTTAGGTAATTGGAGCGTTGTACCTCTAGAGAAAACTGCTGATTTCATAGGAAGTGCTAACAGGACCTTTGTGTGCCATGTTTCCCTTTTCCAGGGAGCCAGCGGGGCCAGACAGAGAGAGCTATGGGCCTATAGTGGGAACAGACCCAGCCATACCTGAGTAGGGCCAGCCACAGCGGTAATGAACCTCTTCACATGGCCGTTCACCCAAAAGGAAAAGAGGTGGATAAAGAAAGGAGGACTGAGAAAGAGAAGGGGGTGCAGCCTAATTTCACAGCCGGAGAATAGCAGGTGGGACAAAAGGTCTAGCTTGAGGAGCAGAGGTGGGGGGGGGGCTTTATTAGTGGTATTCTCCTGCCCCATTTACACCATCTCTCTCCTCTGCAATGGAGCACTTATCACAAGTGTACCCATCCATCTCACCAATAGAAACAAGCAAACGCTATCCGTCAATGTTTACCATTAAGGATCTGTCATTTGCAGATCCACCATATGTGGCAGATTAATGGGATGCAGGCCTCTCTCGCCCTCTCTCTCTCACTCTCTCCAGGGTACACCCAGCACACCGTGTGGCCAAACTCAATGTTATTCTGAGAAACAGAGAATGAAAACAAGCCACGGAGAATGGCAACAAATGAGAAGAGTGAAACGACGGTGTCAGCTGGAATGTTTGGGGCAGATTTACATGAGAGAGTTAATTTTGCATTGTTCATCAGGCCAGTAAGGGAGAAACTGCAGTTCAAAAAACATTTTCACTAAACTGGATCGCTGTGAGCTCAGCCTTGGTGCTTCCTGGCAAACCAGAAAGTTAGAAGCAAAACTTGAAAATTAACTAAGGATGTGGAATTTATTCTTTAACAGGCAAAAGTGAGTCATCACACACTGAGAGTCTTGTGTTAATATGCTTCATAATCTCATAATTATTATATCATAAATGCAACTGTGCAAACAAAGTGTGTCAATACTTCAACAGGTTTGTGTTGCAATATAGCTTTGTCAACCCTGTCTCCTAGAATCTATGTTTAGATCCTACTAATTTGTTTTTCCATTAACGTCATGGTAAGACACAATCACTGCTTGGATTAAGTTCACAGGCAACGATCGTTTGAGTTAAGGCAGTGCTTCATTTTTGTTCAAAGCACTGTGACACTGGAGACCGGGGGTTTTGTGTATTAAACCAAGGTCATAATCATGTGCCTGAACATAACAACAATAAAAAAAGAAGTAATTTCTACAGGATATTTTAGGAAAACAAATGACATTGTACATTGTCAGTGAGGATTTTACTGATAGATTCAATATCAACATTTTGCGACTTTCCGCTCAAACATATTTGCTGTTGCAAATTAGTACTTTAATTTTAAGGAGATGGGGTCCATTAACAGATGTATTCAATCTCTACAACAGGGATAACGGACTGAGCAAAAAAAGACTGCAAGTAATCTCCATCTCAGCAATATAGGTCAGTAGACATGACTCACAATAAGAATTAATCACATTCAGTAACAATCAATTGACAAAAATATATATAAAAAAGAAAAGGTCAAACATCACCATTGTTCATTTAGTTTCAAGTTAGGAGAAAGTTCACAAACTGAATTAAATAAACTGCAACCTTGACAATTGTAAGTGAAGTAAAGAATGTGGAATAACGTTTTTTTTTTAAAACAAACTAACAACTCTCCTACACAACTTCTAATCTTTATGTGACACTATTATCATGTTTATATTATCCCAGTTTGTCCCAGAATTTGGTATTTTACATCGAGCAAGCATATATAATAAGCTTTCTACACTCTGACTGTCTTACTGTCACAATTTCTTAAAATGGGTGGTCTGCACCCCAACCCCCTGCAGCCCCTGCACACACATGCGCACTCACAGTAGTTAAACTAAGGCAGTCGAGCTGTTGATGAGACACTGACTTCTTTTCTCCAAAATGCACACTGGGCATCTTTGTGACCAGTTTGGGCTGAATGGCAACTCTCTGCCAAAGAAGAGGAAAGGGAAGAGAAGGGAGACAGGGCAAGGGTGACACTCAGGTGGTCCTGACTCCATCTCTCTTTCTAACACTCTTTCTCCTTCTCTGTTGGACAAACATCTCCACACTGTGGTCTGTCTGTCTGTGTGGCTCTCTTCACCCTCGAGGCCATTTCTACTCATTCAACAGGGTCTTATAAGCAAGTGAGTGAACAAGGGGGGTGGAGGAAGGGACGGAAGGAGGGAAGGGCAGACAAATCATTTGGGTTCTCCCCTTTTTGTTGTGCTCTTCCTCCGAGCAACACAAGAGAACACAAAAAAACACAAAGGAGAAAGTTCTGTTCCTTTTCCTGACCCCCTTCCTCTCCCTTGTAAGCCCCAAAAACACACACATGCAGGCACACACATTCACTTGCACACATACAGAAGAGGTCCTTTCTTAACTACGACTTCTCTAACCCATGTCACAAAGGCCCCCTGCTCCTTGCCCTGTGCCTGAGGAACCACAAGGTCTGGCTTTGCGTGTGTGTGTCTGTGTCTGTGTGGCAAAACCTCCCAACAAATTAGTCCACATCAAGAGAGATGAGGATGGATGAAGATGGAGAACAAGAGACAAGGGATGGGGTGACAGAGAAAGGGAGAAAGGGAGAGAAGTGGGCCAGGAGGGGTGCACAAGTGGGATAGGAGAGGCCAACCTGCCCCAGAAGTTATCGCTCATTTCGAAAAAAGAAAGGGAGAGTGAAGGGGAGAGAGATACTGGAGGGGAGGAAGGAGGGCCAGAGGGAGGTAATGAGTAGTAGAGGCCAGACTTCCCAGAAGTTATCCCTCATTTCCGTTACGCTTTTGTGCCCCAACGGCCTCCCTTGGAGGGGCTCTGATGGCTATTGTTGTGCCAGACTTGCTAGGAGTAGAGGAGAGGAGAGGAGAGGAGAGGAGAGGAGAGGAGAGGAGAGGAGAGGAGAGGAGAGTGGAATGGAGAAAGCAAGAAATTAGGCACAGGAGAATCAACAAACCTTCAGGAAGTGGAAAAGATTATTTTATGACTGCAACCCACCTTTTAAACTAGACACTACTGCCAAGGTTAACACAGAAAATAAGACAATAGAAAGAAAAGATGATTGGTTAGGAGGCCAAATTTATTTTGTTTAAACTAAGACCTACAGTTTGTAAGGATGCAACCAATTATGGTTGTATACCGAGTTGACTATACAATGGAACTAGTATGTCTATAAATGATCTTTCCTGGTTGATAAATGATATTGTTGGATCAGTTTGACATCAATCAGAGCATCAAAAGATGCAGACAATATAAAATGTAAAAGCAACGGTATTCACAAATACGGCTTTACTGAGTATTTACAACAGGAAATGTCTTTTTTGAAAATTATATTTATTTGTATTTAAATACCAGTGCTACATATTATTGAATTTTGGGGTATGAGGACCACCAGTCTCATTTAGGAGATAATTAGTTTAATTGTGTCAGATGCACACACATCTACTGTATAATATAACATTTATAGTTTTTATGTCCACCTTGTTTTTGCTTCTCTTTGGAGCTCCCATTTAAATTGATTTCAGCTGATCTGTTCTGGTGGCCTGGCAGGCTATCAACAATCACAAATTCAGCTCATTATCTTTACCATACACCACTATCTCTCCCACTGTAACCAATGTCATAATAAAGACAATAAAATGATCTCAAAAGATGGTGTAAAACAAATCAGAGAATGAACAAACTCTAGTTGGCCTTGTATCGCTTGATGCAATTAAATCAGTGCGTTGAGGGTACCATCTATATTTCATGCCATTTGCAGTCCAAAACCATTCAGGCACTTTCATATAACCGCATACGAAAGTACAGTGTTGTTGAGAACAGGAGGAGGTTGTGTGCATCTTATTATTGTATATGTCATGTACAGCAGGGTGCAATGGGAATGGCGATATATACTGAAATGTCATAGCAATCAACTGGCAGCCAAAGGGGTAATTTGACACCTGATTTTGCTGCTACATGGTCAGATACATAGGGGAAGGAATGGGAATGTGTGACGTGATAGAGAGATACTTGATAAATGCAGGCTCAGCGAGAAAAAAGCTCCAAAGAAAACTGGGAGGCTGACATAGATCTCCTGCAGACACAGTGCAATGACCAGCCAGAAAGACAGACTGCATTATTTAGTCAAGTAAACATTAAGACAGGTCCACAAACAGAAAGAAAGATACAGACTGTATTACTTATAGAGTTTCTTATGGGCTTGGAACAAGACAGACAAAAGGCCAGGCAGAAGTACAGTGCAGACAGACAGACAGGTTCGTGTCACAGGGAGCTGATGGATAGGTTTGACTGACAGGCAGACAGACAGGTCTGTGGCAGCCCAGTCAGTCCCATTATGGCGCAGGGGTGTTCCCTCTACAGTGGAAGCTGTCACTCCTCTATCGCTCAAATGACAAGCCACTCTAGCCGGGGACGCGCCGCAACGGGCTGAGAAAGCATGTCATCTTTTTCTTTTCTTCCCCCTCTCGGCGATGTCTCGCTCGATAAAGGAGCAGCCGCGAGAACAATAGGAACGACGGACTAGAAAAGGACAGAGAAAGACAGAGAGATGGGGGAGAGGGCGAGAGGGAGAGAGCGAGACGGGGCGTTTTGACATCTGAATTACATTTCTATCGCCTCAGACACGAGAGAAGAATGGAGGAGAGAAAGAAAGAAGGAAGGAGGGGAGGGAGGGAGGCGGGACGGCAAACCATCACTTAGATGTTTATTTTAACTTCACTGTATTTGGCTGGCATCTAAAAAACTCAAACCTCTGCGCCTGTGACATGTGCTCTTTGAATATGGCTGCAGGGAAGGAGCTTACAGAAAAGTGATATTCTTGTTATTTGACAAGGGCAACAAATGTAGGGGAATTTGGTTTGGAAGCAGTTTTTTCAAGAATCACTAACTTCAAGAGTTTCGCACGCTGCGGTCTACAAATACCACACATGAGGCCTGACAAAAGGACACTGCAATCTGATAAATATGACAGCAGACTCTAAAGACTGCCGCTCGGAGATGACTGAGAGGAGATATCTGACACCACCTGGCCATGTACAGCAAAATTCTTCCCTCTTAGCTTTGCCTCGGGCCACTTTATTGTATCACAGAAATACTTCTCCGTCATATCAAGTGCTACATTAACGTCAGTTGTGGTTCATGTGGTGCAAGAGAACAATAAAAGCCAAGGGGGTAAAGAATGAGCCTCCATCTATTCACTAATTCGGAAGACACTTTCACCCCCTCTTCCATCTTATTATCCCATTGCAAGCTCTCCTCTCATACTTTTAACTTGTCACATGTCTATACTTGTGTGTGGAGCAGAGAGTGTGCATGTGCATATGTAAATGTGTGTGTGAGTGTGTGTGTGTGACACCCAGCCCTCTATAACCTCATTAGAATCTTTCAGGTCCTGCTGTGCACCCATCCACACACACTCACAGTGCTTTGATTTCTCAAAGTCTAAAGATGTCAATCACCTGCCTCCCTAGTCAGAGCAGGGGAATTCATACACACTGGCACACATGCACGCCTGCGCACTCCCCCGAGCACGCACACACACACGCATTAACTATCCATCAACGTCCTCCTCCCACTCCCCTCCATCTCTCTCTTGCTCTCCCTCGTCACTCCCCCTCAGCCATTCCACTATTTGAGAGTAATTTCATGTGCCAGCGTGGTGCATAATACACTTTTAATGGACAACTAATTCTCTGCCATTACTTCGTCAACATGATTACGGGATCTGCCGCTCGCAATCCTGAGGAGTTGGGCCCAGGCTTTTTAAATATACACAAGACATTAATGTCTCTCTATTCAGCTTTACATCAGGGGATGTCAGCCATTTACATAATGCTGCCATTGAGGTCTGTGACAGCCTCTCTCTCTCTCTCTCTCTCTCTCACTTACTCCCTCGCGCTCTCTCTCTCTGTCTCTCTTGCCCCAGCTCTATTTTTCGACATGATTTCTTTCCACAAAGGGCCTCCGAGCACTGCCTTTTCCCTTCTGCTGCTCTCTCTCTTCTACTCTATGAATGCTTGCACTTTCCACCAATGTCATGGAATAGAGGGTAGAGAGAGGGAGAAAGAGAGAGAGAGAGGGAGAAAGAGGGAGAGAGGGGAGTAGGGATTAGGCGAGGTTGGTTTTTCTAAAGGGGTGTGAATGGGGAAAGTTGCCTTTCCATCACCTGTACAAAGACAGGATATCAGAGAATAAAAAGGGATGAGTGTATAATTTGACCACTTAAACGGCTAGTTCATTAGGCCTGTCAGGATAGCACTTCTCTGCCTGTCGGGAGGCATGGCAGATATGCAAATCGTTTCCCCGTGGAAGACTCTGTTCTGCTCTTGCTTTCTGTTTTTTGAGAAGAAAACACACCATAGACTATAAAACACAGGCTGTGCATTAGAACAAGTAAATCAGAGTTGTGAACCTTTTGCAGCGCAGATGTGTTTAATTTCATTGCTTTTTTAAATGGGATTAATCATATTTGACGTGATAGGACAATCAAGGAAATATCAACTATGTGCAACAAAAGGTTAAAAATCTGATTGTTCAGTCCTGTAAATGAAAGCAGAGCTTTTCATATGTAATAAGGTTAATTGAGAAGAAATTCTAATTTAAAGTAACATAAGAAAAAAGTCAGATATTAGGGGGAAAGCTGCTCAACAAAATCAAATTTTCATTGTAGTTAGAAAATCCATATTGTAAAACAATAAGCACTAGCGAGTATCACAAAATGCTTATAAGGGGTAGAACAATACAGACAGACGCACGCACGCACGCATGCACGCACACACACACGCACACACGCACACGCACACACACACACACACACACACACACACACACAGTGTTCTGGTGACATAGGAAACATATTCTGTCTGCTGGCAGGAAGTTCGACCAGTGAAGTCCGACACTGAACATCATAAAAGCCTCCATCCGGTTTTGGGTACCTTTTAGCCTCGGTACACAGCCTTGCGTGCAGTGTTTGTACAGTGGGGTCTCCGGGTAAATCAAAGCCACCAAAGTTGTTATTGTCTCCACAGGGACATTTCCTATTGAGCTCTGTTTGATGTATGAGAGCAGGCCACTCTTGGCCACTTGGGCCAAATACAGGAAGTTGTCTTTCATGTTGTCGGACGCCATTTTGTCAGGTCAAGGCTGGTTTATGAGTCTCTCAGGAGCAATGGAAGTTAAATACATACAGAAAAGTATTACTGCAAGAGAAAGGTTGATTTAAACTGAGGATGGCTAATGTTTGTTATTGAGAGTTCTCCAAATTACATGTTATTCAGGATATTAAAATAGAATATTTTCAATGTTTTCTGTTCTTGACAGCAGTACAGTAGTGAACTCTTATGATTTAGATTTAGATTTTGTATTTGATAAATTAAATAACATTTAAAATAAATTTACATTCAAATAATAATTAAATATTAACTGTACATAAAAGATTCCCAGCTACATGCTATTATTGACAAACGTATCATGTAACTTGTTTTCCTGCGTATACAATGCATACTTGACATGAACAAGCCAGCTCTTTGACCAAAAGTGATAAAACCGTATGAGAATGTTGGAGCTAGCACTGTAGTCTGAGCAGTAATTGCCTCTAATGGAAAGACATATAATAGCAAGAGAGTAGGAAGGCCATATACCAGCTTAAGAGTGAGAGTACTTTTCTCTAGAAAATGGATGAAAAAGCCTCAGTGAAAGACTGTGTGTGTGTGTGTGGGGGGGGGGGGGGTGGCTGCACAGTTGGGGGTGCTGCATTGACTACCATAAGGTGGGTAACAGGTGTGTGTCCAGATGTCCAAAGAGCTCTGTGCATGTGTGTGTGGTAATGGTCTGGTATGGTCTGTAATTTGCCACTACTGCCACCATTAAAGACAGTGCTGTACTCACCATGGCTGCATGCACGTGGATATGTGCACATGTACACACTCTCTCTCTCTCTCTCTCACACTCTCACACTCTCCACACACACACACACACACACACACACACACACACACACACACACACACACACACACACACACACACACACACACACACACACACACACACACACACACACACACCTAGTTAGCCTCCTTTATAGGACAGAAAAGAAAACACAAATGCAATAGAAAAACACAACTATGAGTTTATGGTCATGCTAGTGAGTCTGTGAGGCTATACTTAGCAGTGGTTTAAGCTAAATGGTTATTATGGGAACATGCTGACAATGACAATGCTAACATGCTGCTATTTAGTCATCATCTTAGTTAAGCTTATTAACATGCTTATAGGTGCATATTAGCATTAGTTTTTATCTTGTGATAAAATTTTCATGGCATCACTAAATGAAAAGTCAGGCGATCAGCAAATGTATTACTTTGTTTGGTTTATACCTCCCTTAAGGGCGTCTGATTCTTTTCAGTCGGATACTTTCACAATCTATGTGTCCCTTTCTAAATCTTCTTCTTTATTTAAAGGCATTCTGTCAGTGACTCTTCAGCCCCCCCTATAAAACTAAAGCTCCAAAACAATCATAAGAGCTTCACTCACAAAAAAGTGACAATTACAGCACTTTTCAGTGGCACCCATGTCAAATACTAATTGATGAAATTCAGATATAAACATTCTCTTTCTCAAAATGAATTTTAAACAGTGACTGCTCATATAATATTGTTTTGACTTCCAATGCTCTGTGTTGGCATCTCAGGGTCGGAGACAGTGACAGGTAAAAACACATGCTATATATGATAACAGACATTTCAATGAATAGCTGAACAGTGCCATTAGAGAAGTGAGGGGTGTGGAGCTATGCAGATCACAGAGCAATAGAAAGATGATATTGCTATTACCAAGTGTTGACACATGAGATTGCATTTACATTTTCATCCAACGGAAACCTAAACACAGACTGTTGTTTGTGAGAGTTAACCACAAGTCTTGAATACCAAAACAGTAATCAATATGTACAATAACTTTTGGAAATTGCATTGTAAAACATGGAAAAACTCTTGCCCCTTCTTTTCTCCCCCCCCCATCTTATCTCTCTTTGTCTCTCTTTTCTCTCCTTCCAAGGCCTTTTGCTGCTGACTCTCATCCTTCACTTCCTCTCGCTTTTCATCCGACCCACTCTCAATCTCGGGTGCTTGAATAGGTTGTCGGCGAGAGACTTCTCTGTGTTTGTGTTTCGTGTTGTCAATGGCAATGGCGTTATCAATTAGTGCAGCAGTGGGAGCCCAATTAACAGCATCAAACAGCTAATTAATAGAGCTGTGTGACTTAGTAGCACACAACAGCACGCTGCATGACTCTGAGCTAGCGCAGCCACGTTATAGCATGAGTACGCTGCAGGGGAGACAGGGGAGACAGAGCTATACAGTAGTATAAATGCATCTGCACATAAACGTACGTATTTAGATACATGCAGACACCGATATATGTAAACATAGACTATATATACATATTTACCAAGGCAAATATGACAATTTACCTGCAAACCTACACTAGGCACAAACCTACAATATAATACACATATACACAAGTAGCCTACTCAAAGATATAGAAACATAACTCTGACAATAAGTAATGGATTAAAGGCATCAGTGGAAACAGGAACACTTTCCTTCATTTTGTTATTATAAACAGCAGCAGGTCATGGTACAGCTACATGTAGTGAGGGATTAGTTTACAGCAAATTAACTGTACCATTGTCTTTTCTGAAATAATCTCAACATATTGGATTATATTGATAATTACTAATATAAAGTATTTTGAACACACTCATCTAAAAAAGTCCTTGTACAGTGGTGACAGAGAAGTTGTTTGTTGTGTTTCTGTCTTTGGTTGCCACATATTGCTGTCAGATTTGAATAAATTGCTTTCAGTAACTTTTTTTTGTTGCAGTACACCATGACCTGTGATAGTTAAAGAGGTTTGTTGTCTTTTTTTCCTGTCCTAGCTGGCATTGATTTCTCTATCTTCTCCCATCATTGTGTATTTACCAGAATGCTGCTGCATCCAGACAACAAGTTAGTGATGAGACAGGAGCTCGTTAATCTTTTGTTATTGCAGTAAAAACTAAGAAGTGCAGTAAAAACTAAAACTTGTTATATTTGTTATTATCCTGTCCCTATTGGTAAATGATGAGGTGGGGCATCTATACAACAACCAAATCAAAAATTAGAATAAAAATGAGTGCTATTAGAGCTAGAACTAATTAACTGATTGTCCAAAAACTAATTGGCAACTATTTTGATAATCGATTAATCATTTAAGTTTCTTCTCTTCATTTTTTTATCATTGTAAATTTAATTTCTTTGGGTTTTGGATTGTTGTTTGGCCAAAACAAGGGAAGTTAAAATGCTATTTTGAGCAATTAGGAAATTGTGACAGCCAGTCAAAAGACTCTTTTTATTTACCAAACTATAGATAGATAATTGATAAAACAGTAAAAACTTGAATGAGACAAGTGTGCATTTTTGTCTAAAGACATAAGTGAGCAAGAGTTGGCACAGCTCGTTTCCTATCAAGGGTCGTTGGCACAGCAAAGCTGTAGGACAATCAGGCCAGCAACTGCAACAAGTAAAGTGCTCAGATATTGCCCCTACAGCTGGGCACTTGTTTGAATCAGCTGGCACCAAAGGGCACAAAATGCACTACAGATAAATAGCTCACTAGTCCTATATGGCTGAGATCCAGGTGAGACCGGGTTTAGCATTCAGTGAGGAGGTGCACAGATCATCACAGATATGATACGATTCACACGAGTAAATACAGAAAAGACAATGAGAAACTTAAAAACTGAATACAGTGTATGCAAACACAGATTCAGGGCAACAATAAGCCTGCTCTTCTGAATCATGCCAATATTTTGGGGGGATCCAATATTTTCAGCACATACTTAGCTCAGTCCATTGAAGCCAATAACAAAAAGAGAACTCAAGGCTAGTAGACTCTCGACAGATGACAGTCTGCCAGGGCCACAGGCTAGACTCAAGCTGGAGCAGAGGATTCTCCTTCTGAAGGATAAACCCGGGCCATAACACTGAAGCTCAGAGTCTAAACTCATTGGTTGGAGAAGTGGTTGCACTTATGGTGAGTCAGGGGCAAACACACACACACACACACACACACACACACACACACACACACACACACACACACACACACACACACACACACACACACACACACACACACACACACACACACACACACACACATTTATAGGCATAGACACATGGGAATTCATTAGAAAACTATGAAGTCTCCCCTACTCTCATAACTTAAAGCTTAACATTCAGTATTTAAGAAATGCACACACCTTTTCTCTCTCTCATACACACACACACACACACACACACACATTCTCTCAATCACTCACTCACTCACTCACTCACTCACTCACTCACTCACACAGGGTTGTGGTTATGGCTTAGGGAACACTCTAGCTCTATTCAATCAAACAGAGTACTCGGACTGAATCAGCTAAAGGTTAATTGCACCAGCGTCCTTGTGCACATATGGACGGGAAATGTGTGTGTACGTGCAAGTGTGTGTTTGTAAGGATGAGTGTATCTGTTGAAACCCTTACCCAACCGACGTATTGAAGCAAAATGCCTTTTTGTCGCAGAAGGATTAGTGTGGACATAATCTATGTACATTTCCCCCTAAGGAGGCAGACAAGTGGCTACTGGAGTATTTACCTCCCCCAAACAGAATAGCCAGAAAATTGTTTGGAACAGGTGCATGCCACCCTGTAAGCTGACATAGAAGAAGACCGTGAGGGAAATGTTCTTCTATATTGACCGATTCAACACTTTTAAACTGAGATTCTGCCCATTTTTGTTTAATCTAATTTCAGGTTTAATTGTATTTTTTCCAAACTGCTCATATACACACGTGGAAGAACATTATACTCTGAGAAAAGATACAATACAGTAAATTAAAAATACAGTATGTCTACAGTCTATTAGAGTGGTTCCCGCCCCTAATAATGGTTGCAAGATAAATCTGAAGGGTCACAATATGATTAATGGGATATGAAAAAGATTCAGCTATGCAAAATTATCTTTCTCCTGATAGTGGATAGTTTTACTCCCTTCAAGCGTCTAAAAATGATACAAATGAAATAATTTGAGATGGGAAAATCACTTTTTTTGTACAGCTTAGGACTCATAGACATATTAAACTCGAGGCAAAGGGTCACAAGTGGACATCGCTTAAGGGGATGCAAACCAAACAGCCTGGACACCACTAGTCTATGGTGAGGTTATAATGATATCATGTAGATACAACCAGAGTCCATTTTTTCCACCAGTAAATTAAGTGATCATACAAAACCTGAGCCTTTCAAAAGTATGCTTGTCAGACTACACTTAGTGATATGAAATATAGGACACTTTGAAATATCTAACTGATTTCATTGCTGGATGGGGTAAAAGTGTAGCAGTAATTCACTGTTACATCCAGGATATGCACTCAAACCAGGGACTTGTAACAATGGTTATACCAGTGTGTGGTTGAATTGGACCTTCGTTCCAAAGCTCTACTTTGCTGTGCTGGTCTGGGGGGCCTAAGAGTCACCGGCAGAGTGCCGGGCTGCGGCCTCGTTGACCTTCAAAGCAGAGACGAGGACCCTCTCCATCCCGCCAGCACCACTTGTGGCAGGAAGAGAGGCTTGTTGACTGGCCCCTAATGGCCCCCTGGCCCACGGGAACATGGGTCAGCAGGTTAGAGCTGTTGCCCTGGTGACCACAGGCACATAGGCCAAAGAGAAGAGGGGGCAGGAGAGAGGAGGGAAGAAGAGGAGGAAAGAAGAGGAGAAAAATAGATGGAAAGAGAACAAGGTGAGGAGGCTGACAGGTGGGTACACAGGAAGGTAATATCATATATGAAGGTTTGCCAAGATATGACAGACAAGCTATTCATACTGAAAGTGGACAAGAAGTCACTGGAGTTGTGCCCTTTAAATTTTCACGACTGATTTTTACAACTGATTCGTTTTCTTGAACCCACGGGACTAAGCTCTAACATGTTAATGACACCACATAATGTATGCTGTGCTAGAGTAAGTCTGCTGAATTTACTAATTGGTTGTCTTGCTCATTAAATGTCAAGATTTGGTGGCTCGCTGACAAAGTAGCTGTTTCACAGACTGATTGATGGCCTCACTGATTAACTGCCTGACAAAGTCACAGGCAAACAATGGCACAGAAAGGAGCTGCTTGTATGCAGAGAGGCAGGTGTTAATTCAGCGCGGCTCCTACAGTGGCTGATGTCAGCCCTCTGCCATTAAAAAGTAGGGTAAACACTGCCAAAAGAGACTGTCAACATTTATAGGAAGGACTCTCAACCAACACAAACCACTTGTGTCGTTCTATATGTCTGGCAGTCTGTTTCCTTCTTTCTCTCTCCGTGTCTTTCACGTCCACCCAGCCTGACCTAATCAGCGATAAGTTGAGTGCTTTCGTCAACAGCACAGCCCCCTTAATTAGCCCATTGCTATAAGCTCATGTGTAAGCATCACTGTACTGTGTGAATGTGCATGTGTGTGTGCGTATATATTGCCAGCCTCCAGACTGACCTCAACTCGCTCCAGTCAGTCAGCAAATAAGTCAGTCAGTGAACTTAGCCTCCTGCATATCCAGATGGAGAGGTTTAATGGGTATTAGAGATGGAGGGGCTGAACAGGTGAATTGGGATAACTACAAGCAGCCTACAGAGCCAGGCAAGCCTCTGAAAGAACAGATGGGAGCCGACGCACAATTCAGTTTGTGTGTTTACTACTGTTAAATGTGTATACGAGTGACAAAAGCAATTTTTTAAAAAGATACACAATAATAAACACACATTTCCCACTCTGTATAGACAATATCCTATCCCCCCCCTGCTCCAAGTGACTACATTAATACCACAGAATTTCACCTCCACATATTTCCCAATTCTGTCTCCTGTAATGGAAAACATTATTGTCGTCAAGGCCGGCATCAGGTGTGCGTACAAGGAGGGTTGTGAATGTGGTGTGTGTTTGTGTGTGCGTGTGGGAGGTGGGGGTAGCTCCCACTCTTCCACGTCAACTCATAGTCGATGGCTTTCTAAATTTGAAAAAAAAAAAAAAAGGAAAAAAGAAAAAATGCTCTCAGGGACTTTGCTGCATTCCACTTCATGAGCACAAACAAACGGACCAAAAAGCCATTCTGGAGGGAGAAGTGGGAGGGGGTGAGAGTGGAGGGGTGGGGGCAAGCAGAAAAAACCCTTAAAAAACAGGGAGAGATAAAGAGGAGAAGGAGGGGGGAGGAAGCAGGAAGGCAAGCAGACGGAGCTGAAAAACCAAAGTGACTCCACTACCGATAATGAGCGGATCATTTAAAAAGCCCTCCTCAAATTGCCTTGAGGAGGAGAAGAGAGAGGAAAAGGCTTGAAAGGTTTTGAGAGATTTTGGGAGATGGACGAAGTGGTGAGGAGGGGAGGGGGGTACAAAATAGAGCAGGGGACGGGTAAACATGTTGGCCTGTCAGATGCACACACTGTACGCTCACACACACATAATATATACACCGAACATATGGCTCATTTTAGTCCATGGTTGTGGTTCAAAGTGTGCAGGTCAAACAGTCAGGTGGAGGTGACCACCTGAGCCTACCTGGCACACACCATCTGTATCTCACTGAGTGTGAGAAAAAGTGTATGTGCATGCCTGAATATGCTATCTAGACAGTTTTTGGCCAAAGTAGTGAATTTTAAGATGTTTTTAGTCAAAAAGCCAAATGTTCTGAGGTAAAAAGGCATACAAAACATAAACATGTTCTTGGTTAATTTGCAGGCCATGGCTATAAAGTGTCTGAATTACTTAGAAAATGTAAAACAATGGCATGAAAATTGTGAGTGTTGTGAAATGAAAGTAAATTAAATAAAATACAAAGGCTGAACAGATAAAATTAAATACCACTCTCTTTGACCTTGTGCTTCAAAAATGAAAATTAAGACGAGTTAAGTCTTTTTGGAGAGCTGCAGGCATTGTGGCACCAAAATGCTAGTCATAGACTGTACCGATATACAGTATGTGTGTGTCTGTTTTCCATGTGTGTCTGTTTTTCGTGTGCCATGCTGCAGTGGCAACCAGTCCAAGGCCCTGGGGATGCCAGCTAGCTGGCGGCAGAATATCATCAAAGCACAACACGACAAAACATGGCTGGACTGCAGCTGAGCCCATGGTGAGTGTTGTGAAGTAGATTTGTCTATTTGTCTGTGTGTGTTTGTGTGTGTGTGTGTGTGTGTGTGTGTGTGTGTGTGTGTGTGTGTGTTCTTATGTCGGAGCTGTTTGCATGTTGCTGTATCGGCCTTCACATGTGTGTGTCTACGCTGCATAGTGTGAGGGGGTAGGTGCGCTGTATCGGTTGGTGGGTTTCGTTGGACAGTGGATATTGTGTCACTGAGGGCGATGTTTGTGCGACTGTTTTGTGTGTGTGGGGGGAGGGGGGTCACCATGTTGGTTGCTAAAAGGTTCATACATTTGTACCCTTATTGCACCCTACACACTTGCATACATGCACTAATTTATGGTGACCAAGAAAGTTTAATGCAACAGTGGATCAATGACTACTGTATGTTTAATGTGCAAGGTCCCGGTCAGCTCTATTAAGCTTTTTAGTCTTTCAGCTAATTGTTTTGGTTTAACAGCCCATAACATTACAGTTTAGGTTCAATAAAGCAGCTGTTTTCAGCAACAAAGCTCTGGTAAACCCACTACTCACAACCCACCCAACATCGGACAGTTAACAACTAGCTGGTGAACATAGTGGAGCATTTAGCTGCTAATCAGCCAGATATTTCTCACAGAAGTTGGTGAAGACAAAAACAGCTGAGCTAAGAGTGACAGGTGAGAAACATGACTTCAAATGCTAATGTTGCCCTGTTTCACCTGAATGTGTAACTAGACAAGTGTTTGCTGGAATGTTCAACATAACTTTATAATATAATATTATGTTGTAGCTTATTCTGCCGCCCCTCAGTGGCCAAAAACTGAATCATTATAGGTGATTTAAGAAAACACAAGCAAATGACAACACATATATTTAATTTCGAGGGAAAATCTGCTAATGGATCAAAGAAAAGCAAACAGAAACACATACATGATGTACAGAAACACACTGAAAATAGGAAAACAAGCAAATACAGATAAGTTTCAAATCATAGTAGTGGAAGTTTCCAGGGGACACTCATTTGCATTGAGGGTGCTAAATCAAACATTTAAATCCCTTACATGTTAACAACAATTTTGTCATCCTTCATCAACCACTCCTCACATCATTCCAGTCCTTGCTCTCTATCTTTTACTCCCTCTGTCCCCTTCTTCCTCCTCCCTGTGCTCGCCTTTCTCCCCCTCTCCTCTTTTCCTTCCCTCTCCATCTTGACACAGTGCACTGAGCCTAATCGTGGATAATTGGGTGGGAGGGGCAGTGGGCCGGCCCTGCCTTTGTGTGCAAAGGGCAAGTGGTCAAGTTAATGGGGCCCTTGTGTCGAGCCGGGAGCACTCTGTCTCTCTCTTTTTCTCTGTTCGATCACTCACTTGGCCAGTCAATCTCAGTCTCTCAGTCAGCTTCTCTTTTCTTTCACGGCTGAAGCTTTTTCCCCCTCTGTTTCGATCTACTTTCACCTCATTTCCAGCTGTCTCACTTCCCCTTTCCTTCCAGCCATTCGGCGTGTCTTGTCCCATTTCTTTTCTCTCTTCCTCCCCTGCCTTCTTGTCTTTTTCAGCCTTTCTGTGTCTTTCCTCTGTATGCAGCGTTTTCTATCTCTTCTCTGTCTCTCCGGCAGAGTGTTGGGGAGGAGAGAACAGCCCTTTTAAAATATCAAAAGACAGATCAGGAGGCCTCGCTGGTCCCTCCCTTTCTGCTAACTCTCCCTCCCTCCTTCTGACTGATAAACAGAAGAGTGAGCCTGCAGGATTAGCTGCTATGCACTACCTTCCCTCCCTCCTTTATCCCTCTCTCTTTTCTTCCTGTGGAGGAGTAGACTGTTGACTAGGCTTGATATGTGTGTGTGTGTGTGTGTGTGTGTGTGTGTGTGTGTGTGTGTGTGTGTGTGTGTGTGTGTGTGTGTGTTACCTTGTCTGGCACCAGCTTAGCCTGCAGGAGACCATTGTGTTTGAAACACAGGCCATGGCCGATCTGGGCCTGAAGGAAACTTTATTACATCTGTTAACACTGGATTTAATAATGGAACACACACATTTTTTTTCACAAGCAGCTTTGTCAGCTGTCTCCACATGATAACCATTAAAATTAGTAAGTAAAAATATATTAATCATGACAGAAAAAAATCTGATAATCTATACACATCTGCAAGGTGACAGAATATTGTCTTTGTTTTTGTGATACTAAAATGTTGAGGTAATATTTATTTTGTAATAATTAAATACAATACAAATTTCAATTATGAGCAGGGTTTTATTAATTAAATAACACCCTAGCTACAGCTGATGTATGAAATTGTCCGTTGTTCATTGAAAAAGAAAAAAAGTCATATCTTGAAGAAAATGTTTTTATTTTTATTTGTTCACAAAAAAAATCACTCATCCTTAGACTGCAAGTACAGCATTGATTACAGTGAAGCAGAGGAAATTTGATATAGGCCTACTGAACAGACAAACTCACTATGTGAGGCCATGTCCACACTAAAGTGGATACATTGGAATATTTCATTGAAGTGAACAGTTTTATGTTTGTGTCAAACCCAAAAACAATATTAAAATTAAAAAGCTATAAGCCACTCTATAACACCATGCACAGAAAACTTGAACCAGACCTTTTACACCAAATCACATGATAATTGTACATTAATATTTTTGAAACTGTCCGGTGTCCCTACACAGTGAAATGCAGCAGAAGCAGCTTAAACTTTTTGAGTGTAGAAAGAAGGCCCAAATAAAAAAAAATTGATCCAATTCGAAATCAATCTGACTTAGTGTGGACATGGCCTGCAAAACAATTCCAAGAATTCAGTTTTATAATCAAAATAAGCATAGCTGAGACATCCCACAACACAGTGACATTATTCTATTTGGAGCATTAGAGCATTCCTGTATGATGTTTGCCCAATTCTCAGCAGCAAGATCCTCGTCTGTGGCCTATAACAACTGTTGGATTTCTCACTATTAATGTTATTAATAAATCCAAATAAAGACCACACAACCTTCTCTGAATAATACCGACTATGAGTTGTTTCTGTCTGTCGATGTCACAGTGAGAGGTGGTAACTGTCCAAGCACACAGCACTAATATCACAACAAGAAGTGATGATATCACTTGTGAAAACGTGACATCACAGCAGAGGGCACAAGGGTGTGTCAAGTTTCTTTTTTTTTCTCTTTTTTTTTGCCATAAATAGAGGCAGTGACGTTGGAAGAAGCAGCATGGATGTCACAGTAAACAGTGTGTTGTAAAATTACATCACTGTTAGTGGTGGTGATGTCACTAGACAGTGATGAAGTCACTTTACTGGTGGTGTTTCTGTGTTAGCCCACAGATATCAAAGGTATACAGAAAGCTGCATTACAGATAAAAATGTAATTAAATATACTTCTAAACCCTTTGCAATGGGAACATTTTTGCAATGCAATTTAAGTCCTCAAAGCATTGAGACCACTGATAAAACTGGCTTAATTTACTTTTCTGAGTAGTTACACACAGGGAATACCTCTTATTTCTGAAGGTGGATTATTCCATTTCAACATGAGGAATGTAAACAGCAGCCACTGAGAGATACTGCATAGCTTCTTGGCTGTTGTATACAGCAATGGATCACAGTGAAATATGGAAACACCTTACTTGTGATAGATAGGTACAACTTTAGGCTTGAGTGACCCACTGACACTTCAGGAAAACAGGGAACAGCTGAATGCATTGGAAAGACCTGAGTGAAGCAGTTAATTGTGCTGATAAAAAAAAGAAATGCCAACAGAAAATAGAGGAGCATGGTCTGAATGTGTGAACATTTTTCGCTTGAAGCTATTAGGACATTGTGTGACTTTCAAGAACTATGTTTGCACATATTTGATCCATTTGAAAAATCTTCTAACCCCGAATGTCCACTGGATGTGGCTGCACAGTGTTCCTGTTCAAGCAGCCAAATATAAAATGAATATAATATTCAAATATTGTTTTGAGTGGTTTGGCTGACATTTTTTGTGTTTTACATGCATACACACAAACACAAGTGCAGCTCAGTTATGATCATTGGAGTAACACTTTGAGTTATGGAGTGCATGCCATCTTTGTATCTATCTGAGTAGTGTATATTAGCAGAATTAAAACTGAAACATTCCTTCTCCTGCTTTTCAGACTTAACTGGAGAGGTGACATAAATGAACAGAAAGACATATCAATAACAAATTAAGACAACATTAAATATGAATGTTCCTGTCAACTGTCATTATGTAGGCAGTACATACATTCAAATGTAAATGTTGCACTTCAGAGACAACAGCAGTCCCAGCACAAATAGGCCCTGAACTTGGAGTTGGCAGCAGACTGTCTGCAACCAGTGGACATTGGGGGTAGACACAGGGGAAAAAAGAAAAGAAGAAGAAAAAAAGACGCAAAGAAATCCTGCTCTGTATTAATAGCATATGACTTTTTCTATCTATTCCACAGTATTTGGGTCACTTGTCAATAAATGTGAGAAGGAGTCATTGTAGTCTCTCTCTCTTTCTGTCTCACTTTAGACACAAGCACTTCCTGAAGGTGGTTTCAGACTAGGAGCTGCCACAGGATCTGATTGTTGCCAGTCTGATGACTCATTTTAAGCTTTGAAAGCGCAAAATGTTTGCGAATGAAGTGACGTAGGATTCAGCTGGCGACTCAAATAGACTCGCCAGCCCCAGTTATCTTTGAAATCCATCGCTGTCAGTGCGACCTGGAGCAGTCATGACAGCAGACAAAATGGAGCTGCGTTTTGTTTTGGAAATCCATCAGTAGCAACTTTTTAACAAACTAGCAGTAAAGCAGGAGGCGGTGGTGATGTTGGTGGGATTGGAGAGTCAGAACATGTTGTACAGTTCACAGATTATAACACCAACAGAGCTGTGTAATAAATAAAATGACATTATGTGACATACAGTGTATTACTTGTATCTGTGGCGATGTTGCTGTGGAATATGCTAGGTGTAGTTCCTGGGCAGCAACAACTGCTGAGTCTGAAAGCACCTTAATGTATTAATGCACTGTTGTAAGTAACGCACAAAAGAAGTTATTAAAACTGACCTCTGACTGGGATGAATAAGTTCTATTAGAAGAAATTAAAGTGGGGGAGGAAGGGAACAAAGAAAGAAAGGAAACGCACAGGAAACTGTGAGTTGCTCCACAGTCTGTGATAGTGAATGAATTAGAGCTGGCCTCCATGCTGGGGCCAGAAACACAGTGGCATAGGTTAATACTGACAGTTAAAAAGAGCCAACAGAAAGAATAACTGACACCTACAGTAGGACTGACGGAGGAAATGCCCATGAAACTCACTGACTGAACAGTTATTAATTATATAATAATAATAAATTAATAGTAGTAGTTAACTGAATAAACTAATTGGCTTGTTAGCTTTAATGATAACTGGATAAATGGATAATTAACCAGCCATATTAGATAACTGAATACTGACTGGTTATCTATCTGGCTGTCCAGAGGACTGTTTGGCAATGTGGTTGACTTTTGTGGATGCTTGATTATCCAAAGGGATAACTAGCTTAGTTGACTGATTGATTAATGATTGTGATAATGAAGTGTTAGGTCAAACGGTTTGACCGACTGACTATTTTGGAGACTGACAGTAGTTATTTGGCATATGGCAGATGGTTAAAACATAGTAGGTCAGAATAAATCTGCCTCTCCTTTTCTTTCTCCTCAGCTGCAGTGAAAGTATCCCCACTGCTTTGGAAATGAGGTTGTTCCCCACAAACACTTCAAACTACAAAACATGCACGCTCAAATATTGTCCAAAGCCATGCACCATCTGATAATAAACCCTCTCAGTGGCCAGTATCAATATGAAAAATGTCTCCAATATGACCACAACTAGATTCGCTCTGTGCCAATCTGACTAAACTTTGCAACAAACCCTACTCTACCGTAGCTTAATACTGCTCTTTCAGTGCAATTCTTCCTCCTCACTTTGATCACTCATGGATCACATTGATGACATGACTCTGTAGGCTCAATCCATCTCAAACATCCAAACGCATGTGGAGTGGTAGTGCGTGGAACTGAGGGCTCACTTGTTTTGGTTTACTGAGTGTGGCTGACAGGTTGAGGTCCTTTGGTCAAGGTGATGAGGAGAGGATAGTGGATGTTCTCATCGTATACCTCTTTTCCCTCTCTCAGCATCTGGAAAGTACACAACATGAAAAGCATTAACACAGACTAAATATTTTACATCACCTTTCTTGCATGTCAATCTCTCCTCCCTCTCCCCCCAACCCCTGTCTACTGTCTACCATTGAAATTAAGGGGAAAATACCCCAAAAACTACACAGTTTTAGTAGTTCCATGTCCAAACATTTCTCTGATTTTATTGTTCTTCTCTCTGAACCTTTAATTTGAAAACCCTGTCAAGAAAATCATACTTCCAACATGACAGATTCGATCAAGATAATGTGTAATTACAGTATGTAATGGAGCTCACAAGCAGATAATGTTGAAGATCAGACCGCCGGATATATATTTAACAAACTGAAAAAACTAAAGACGGAAACTAATAATTAAATGAAAATTAATAATTAAATTTAAAACATAAAAAAGAAAACAAAAATCAAGACAATAATAACCTTATACACAAACTCAGTGAATAAGTCCTCATAAACAACACATGATTAAATCTTACAAAGAAATAGGAGTAAATATACACTTATTTATTTCTACCCCTTCTCTGCTTCTTGTCAGTTAAATTATAAACTTTAGCTCAACATATATTCATATAAACACATATACACAAATTTAAATACCTATATACATACACATATATCCACACGCCACCCTACATATATGATTGCCACATTGCACTGCAAGTTTTATTCAGCTTTTTGTGATGTAAGACCTTTAAATGCAGAAAATTCTGACATTTGAGAAGGTGGAACTAGAAAACTTTTTGGCATTTTTGCTTGAGAAATAATGATTAATTGATTATGAGAATAGTTGCTGATTATTCCAGCTCTAGTGAGCATAAACACACACACACACACACACACACACACACACACACACACACACACACACACACACACACACACACACACACACACACACACACACACAGAGCTTTGTGGGGTGCCCATGTCGTGCCCACTCGGTGCCCTTTTAAGCAGACTTGGCAGTTCGGGCATGCACCAGCTAATCAGCTCGCTCAGCGTCTGGCCAAATGATCAGAGATTTATGAAAGTGAGTTTAGTCGGTCTGCTCATGTGAAAGTGTGTGACTGTCTGTGAGAGTGTGTGCATGTGTGTGGTGAGACCAGGATAGGGGAGAACTGTGTGAAAAGGTTTCCTGACAACAAACAAAAACTCAGACTGACCCAAAATCCCCTCCCGTCAACGGCATGTAAGTGCTATGCAAGTGCTCATCCATCCAACTCAAACCTACTCACATTGCAAACTCAACTGCTGACTGCGTGCTGTTTCCCCAACAAATTAGGCTATTTTTGCGGCACTCATGAAAATCATAATGTTGTGGGTCACAGTTGTTCTTATTTTATATTATTTTAGTTTTTCCAGCATCAAAATATCTGGATCAGCTTGTGAGTACTTTAAATGTGTTCCACACTGCCACTACAAAACTACAAGACATAATTGTTCATTTCAACTTATAATAATAATAATAATAATAATAATAATAATAATAAAATGGTGATTTCATTCATTAAAAATATATATATAACTTTAACTTCTTAATGAAAGTGACTGTAGAAGTTAACAGGGCAGTTGTATACACAGTTATAAATGCATGTGAAATTCACTATAGTGTGTGTCTGTGCAGGTAGCATGTAGTAATGTATTTGAAGATTCATTTATGTGGTTGTTAGGCCGTATTCAGGCTGACATTAGCACTGCATGAAAGTCTCCTATTCATTTCAATGAGACCATCGCTTTGACACAATGGGGGTGCCGACACAGAGGACTCCAGTCAAGTCAATTGTATTTAAAGAGCACATTTAAAAAACAACAGGTGTTGACCAAAGAGCTTTAAAAGGACATTTAAAATACAATTAAATAATTAAAACCAAAAATAAATATTAAAATAAATTTATCAACCCGCATAAAAGTTTAACCTGGCTCAACTTTTGCCTTCACACACTGTGACCTCATTGGCAGTTCACTGTGTTAACAAATCAAAGTGCACATTCCTGGAAGGTACTTGTGTAAAGTGAATAACTTCATGACTTTAAAATCGTATTTCATCTTCTCACCAGTACCTGTAGCAACATCAAGTGTGTCTAAGATGAAATTATTTATATACTATACATACACAGCTAGTTAGTTGTACAAGTTGTACATACTATTAGTATGCAGGTGTAAAACCAAAGAAAGTGGCGGTCTGGAACATTTCCTGTAGATACTGTCAACTATGTCACAACATCCAGAAAGTAGTAAGTTTGTATGATTTAAATGACTTCCTTAGGTTCTGCTTCACATTGTCCCTTGACACACCTCTCTCATGTCTCATCACTTTCTCACGCCGTGTTCTGAGAAAGCGAGAGATCTTCGCCTCTACACCATCACCTTTTTCCAATTTCTTCCTTTTTGTTTAATATATACAAACTGCTTGGGTATGCCTCTCTCTTTCGGTCCCTCCCTTTCTCCCCCAGTGCCCTTCATGTGCGTTATCTTCCTGTGGCCATCCCTCCAGGCACCGGCCTGTGGTTGAACCTGTGACCCCCAGAGAGAGAGAAAGAGAGAGAGAGACAAGGAGGGAGGCAGAGAGAGCGAGAGCAGACGGCCCAGGGGGTGGTTGGGCGTGGAGGGGCAGCTGCCTGCCCCCTGTGCTAAGCCTGCAATGGGGACCACGGCCAGCATTCACATTCAAATTCTACCAGGCGGAAGGAGCAAGGAAGCGATAGATGGAGGGATGGAGGGATGGAGAGGGAGGAAGGGAGGGGGGCCTTAACACGGTGAGGGCTAAGAGCTCGCAGAGGTGAAAAGTTTAACAAGCAAAGCTGTTCCTCCTGATCGCAGGCTGCCTAATCAGCTTCATGGGTGGCTGGCTAAATCGGCTCTCAACCCAACCCCCCCCACCCCCCCCACCCCAACGCCCCCACAATCTTTTCTCTTTTTTTTCCTCTTCCAAGGTGCAAGTCATTTATTTTATTGCCACTTTCGCCCCAGCTTCTGTCTCCCTCTCTCGTGCTCTCATTGTGCCTCTCTATTTCCCTGCCTCCCTCTTTTTTTGAGTTTATTTTTGCCCTGCTTGAGTAGACCAGAGAGAAAGTGAACAAGGTGGAAAAAGAGAGAGGAGGGGGGTCTGAGACAAGGGAGGGAAGGATGAACCGGATGTCTGGGGTCTCTCTCGGCAGGATTAGGAAACAGAGAATGAGGGATTGGGTGGATGGAGAGACGAGTAGAGGAAGGGATAGAAGGACAGGCTTGAATAAATAGAGAAGTGGGTCGTGATGTAGGAAATGGGAAGATAGTGGGGAGCAGAGGGAGGGAGCGTGGGGAAAGGAAGATATGTCAGAGAAAAGGGGGGGGGGGAGGTAGCCAGGCAGCTGAGGGGGGAGAGAGAAAAAGAGTGAAGGAGGGAGGCAGAAAGAAGGAGGCAGGGAAGAGAGTGTGAGTGCATGGACACAGTGGGGATACTATTTATGCATGTGAGAGAGACAGGGGATCTACACATGTGCACACACACTCTCTTGCATGTGTGTGTGTTTGAGAGAAATTAAAATTCATGACTCTCTCTTCACAACCATTTGAGTAACAAGATTAAGATGGCGGGTTAGAAAATAGCGCTGGCATTATCAGGCTGCTTGCAGTCCCTCCAGCTGCTTGCCTCTCTATTCCACAACAGTGGGGATAAGAGGATAACGCGCTAGCCCTGTCTGCCCGTCCCAGCACACGCCTTACACTCCCCCCCCCCACACACACCCCCCCCCCCCCCCCCCACACACACACACACACACACACACACACACACACACACACACACACACACACACACACACACACACAGTTCTTAGACACACTGGGCCTGCATGCTGTCTGCCGTCCCTCGAGTGCGTTTGTGTCAGAGGGCGAAAGCGTGTGTATGTTTGGAAAACTGCAGAGTAGCGAGCTGGGGGTCTGGAGATGGTTTGTAAAGAATTGCTAAAAACACTCCCCGCTCTCTCGTTTTCACACACACATACACGCGCACACGCACGCGCACACACACACACACACACACACACACACACACACACACACACACACACACACACACACACACAAAGCAAACATTAAGACAGGCAGTATATTCCAAACAAAATCAGAACTGACAGCGAGGGATGCCAGTATACTCGCAGCTACTGGGGGTACGTTTGTTTAACAGCATCTGTGCCAGATGGAGAAGCTTGTGAGTCGCTACGAAAGCAGGAAAAGAAGTAAACTCGGCCTAAACAACGCATGTAGAAACTCAACCGACTACAGGATAATGTTGTGTGGCTGCGTGAAAGTTTGGGTTTTGATTGGAGTGTGCTGCTTACTTGGCAGCAGGGTTGGGAGATCATTTTAATATCATGTCGTCTTTTTTTTTGTCAAGTTTTGTCTGAAATACAGTAGAATACATTTTATTTACATACATTATAAAGTAATTGGATTATTAAACATGGGATGCATACATTGGCCATATAATAATAATAATAATATATTAATATTGAAGCAACTTCCTCACTGATTTCAACCATATTGCCCTGTTGACAACATGTTTGACAACACTATGTAGTGGCCTTCCTCTGCCTTGTATGTTAAAGTTATACCAGATTACAGAATTTGTTGACTTGTTCCAACATTTTAAGTAAAAAATATGTTTATATGAAATAAACCAAATAACACTTTATTATTTCCTTAAAACACATCATAAATTACTGATCAAATTAATAGATCAATGACACATTTTAACACTTTACCACAAAATGTTAAATGTTTATTTAAAAAAGTGATGGATTTTAGCAATAAACACAATGTAATTAAAGAGGCAGTGACAGTAAAAGTTAATTACATAGTACATACAACACCATTAAGCAGGTGTTTACTTGCAAACTAGAGACATTTTAACAGCTCAAATTCTCACTATTAAAAGAATGACATATAGGCTTTTCAGTTATACACCTGCTTTTGGTGGAGACGTCTTTGATTGTTTTAAGCCGCAGTGAAAGTAAATCCATAGAGTGTGTTCTACTGTCGGTTCTGATATGCATTTTTCTTGTGTTGTGATCCACCCACTGAAAGTAAATATAGCTGAAGAAAGCTAATCTGTAGTGCAAATGAGTAGCAGCTGCTCATTTGGATGTGCATGCGTGTGTCTGTGCGCGGTGGTAGTGTATGTTTCGCTGTGATATCATCATGTGGTGTGTGCGTTTGTGTGTAATGTCTAGCCAATATGCTGTCTGAGTGATGTCTGGTCTGTGTGGGATTGTGATCTAGCTTGTTTCTTAGCTGTGTGCACAGTGTGTGTGTGTGTGTGTGTGTGTGTGTGTGTGTGTGTGTGTGTGTGGAGTATGGTCAGTCAGGCACATACAGGCACACACACAGAAAACCCACACAGGGCTTGTTCAGAGTGTTCATCAGAAGATAAGCAGAGGAGACTTAATCACCTTCAGATGTGAGGGGGGCACTTCAACTTGTCCTCATATCCACATGCAGCACCTGACCCCACTGTGTATGTGTGTATGTGTGCATGTGTGACAGTGTGTGTGTATGTGTGTGTATCAAACAGATAGAAGTGTGCATTTCAAGAGTGAACTGACCGGTCTGACAGTCCCCTTGCATGTAATTTTTTTAATAAAAACCTGCATTATTTCAGGGTGATATTTATATCAATTTTAGTCTGAATTGCACCGTTCACATTGTACACATTCTGTTGTCAAGAAACTTTCATCACCAAAATAGGTCTGAGTGGAAATTTTCACAAGCGGTCGAGGTGCTGAACCATTAGGATTATTCAATGACTGTATTCTGCGGCCTTGAGGCCCAATCAATTCCCCCCGCAGCTTTTTCAAACCAAGTTGTATTTCAATGGCAGCATCCACTTTAATCCCACTAAAGGTACTTCTTTCTTTCTGTCCCTCTTAACTACTTTCTGTTTCTATTTCTCTCCTTTTTTACTTCCATCCTTCTGAGTTTTTCTAGAATTTTGTGTCCATTTTCTAAAGTGACTTTAGCTCTTCTTGTGCTGCTCCCACTCCACCTGAAGCCAAAACCACCCACTGTAACAATTTTTTATTTGAAGCCATGTCTCATAAATTGAACCTACTTTATGGTTAGGGTTAGTGTCTGCTCAAAAATCATCTATGTTGTTCCTTTCAGATGGGTTGTCTCTTTATATATATTTTTACCCTTATCTGACATATTCTTAAAGCCAGTGTTTGTCCATTTGCTTGTAGAATAAATTCAGCCATATATAAATATATATACACAAATGTAAATGTAAATGTAAGAGTGATCGGGATTTGAGTCCAGCCTCCCAAGTGGTCTTTAGGCTGCTAAAAGACTTGATTAGCGTTATGGAAAGGTTCTGGTTTTGGTTATATACTGAACAAGTAAATGTACCCCTACTTACGCATGGACATTTTAATATTTAACCAAGACCATGATCTTTCCATGACCTTAACAAAGGTGCTTTCCTTGGCCTTAATATAATTTTATTTTCTACTGATATTTTGGGAAAAATAATTCACATACAGTATGGTATATTGACAGTGAACAGCTCACTTGTTATGTTGTTTAAAAAAACCTTTCCAAAACATATTAGTTGTACATTAAAGGACCAGTGTATAGGATTTAATGGGGGTATAGTTACAGATTAAAACTGTTATCTTACCCTACTGTTCCAAGTGTGTAGGAAAAACTACAGTGGCTGTGAAACTCATGAATAACCTGAAAGGCCCTATCTAGAGCCAGTGTTTGGTTTGTCCATTATGGGCTACTGTAGAACATGGCAAACTCCATGGAAGGCGACCTACAGTGTCTGTAGATAAAAACATCTCATTCTAAGGTAACCAAATCACAACGATTCCTATATTCAGGTTATTATAAACTAATAAACATACGAATGAATATTATATTCCATTTCTGCAATAGATCCTCCTAAATGTTACACACTGGACCTTTAAGTCAGCCACCCTTTGTAAATGTGCGCTCACCCTGAATGTGGTTTGAAAGGGTCCAGATTTGTTAGTGATTGTGAATGCAAAATTTAGTGAAGAACAAATAGAGAAGGGGAGAAGGAGTGAGATTTTCCTTGCTGAGGTTCAGGCCACTTTAACAGGCACTTTAATGGCCAGTCTGCCCAATTGTCCCACCAGTGTAGGTGAATGTGTGTGCACCAATTTAGCCCGCTCCGTGCTGTCCTGTTCTTCTGTAGCTGTGTGTGTAATGGAGTTAACAGCTGGACACCACTTCTTTTAACACTGCCTACTCATGTGCTTTCTGTCGCTCCTTTTCTCTTTTTCACTGTCCTTTCCTCTTCTTCCCTCACTCGGTTCCTCTCGTGGTGCCAAGTTAAGGCAGCTTGTTTTAGCTTCCGTGCGTCTCACCAAGTGTCTATATAAACATCAAACGACAGGCTAATCCGCTAGTCTTAATTAAAGCTGAGAGCACATTACGCAACCTGGATTGTTGCTGGTTTCTTTAGAAAGTAGCAAAAGATTTTGCAGATTTTCAAGTAAGCAAATGAACTCTGTTAATTCAAGCCTATTTTAATATAATGTTCAGGTGTTATCAACCTCTGTAAAAGTTGAGCTAAAACAAATGTGAGGTTTCAGCAGTCTCAATTAACATGAGCCCTTGTGCACAGATTGTTGTCCTGTTTCTTTTATTGTAGCCGCCTTAGAAAGGAATAGCTTCTTCGCCTGTCAGGAGAGGACGAACGATTACAGCGACCGGCTAATTCTCTCAACGATCATATGGTGTGTAAGCATGGTATTAAAGGTAGGTGATGTATTTCAGAAGCATTGTTTGTTATATTTGTTGAAAGTCTCTTTACATCCAGCAGAAATCAATAAATCAAATGCTCTTTGGACTGCCCTTTTTTTTTTTATTATGTAGTCATCTCACTGACCAAAACAACAACTGATTCAAACGATGGATTTTTTGAAAGGAATACGGTTGGAGTCATGCTCGCTGTCTGAGTGTTTTTCTATTCTTGGACATGCGTCTTACCTTTAAGTGAACATCCATGACCTGAGCATCATACTGCTGGTGTTGAGAGACGTAGAGTCCGGCCTGCTGTGCCAGTTGACAAAACAGTCTCAGAGTTTCACCACGCAGTGGAGCAAACACCAGCGCCATGCCCTAGATAGAAAACGTGCATGGTTACATCTATGGGGTACTTCACACACATTTTCATACCTCATGTCTCATAATATTGGTTGTTTAGCTTTACACACACACAAAGACATAGACACATACATCTATGTCTCTCCTTCCTTTGATTTTTAGAAGGTACGTATTAAATGATAAACCAAAAATTAAAGCTCTACAAGTCCAATTAAATGTAAACACGTGTAAGTTTATATTGTCTACTCGTGTATGTGACACGTACGAGTGTGTGTGAAAAGGACATGTATGCACACATGCATCACAGACGTCTTGCAAATACTAAGAGGATTACCAACAGGTTCAAAGTTTCTTTGAAATCCTTCAGCTTTCAGTTTTATTTCATGTTGATCATGTTATTATTGTTTTAATTAAATGGAGCAAAGAGGGATGTTCACACAAACACACACATACAGCAAATACACTGACACAACACAAGCTAAATGAACACAAAGGCAGTGAAAACAGCAGGATCACTCCATTTGACAGATGATTTTTCATCTGTATATCCAGTTGCATTTTTTCTCCGACCCTCCCTCTCTCTGTAAAAACATGGCAAAAGCAAACAAACAGACACAATTCCTCCCAGCACTAATCAGCTGATTAAGGGGATCCAGCCCACCGAATGGACCACCTTTGTCAGAAACAACAAATTAGTGCCATTAGATGGGAGAATTAATTGCTTTGTTAATTGCTTAATCAGCTTAGCAAATTATTAAATATTTGGCAAAGCTTGTTGTGGCAGTGACAGTCTGATGGCCGACACTCAAATCATATTAGACCCTGAATTATCTCCACTGGATTAAAGAGGGAGAGACATGAAGAGAGACTTAACACACAGATGTACAACAATGGCCAGATGTCATGTCTGTCATTCGACTACAGCAGCTTCTGCATTCAACTGCAACCGAGACACATATTCAGGTTGTAGGTGTTACTGCGCATGTCGCTGTCTGAAATGTCAGCTGAGGAAACGCTGCCACTGCTGGCAACAACACAATATTAATAATATAATCCTTTTGTCTTTCTAGTTACCTCTGCTGGTTTTCACAAAAATAATAAAGAAACTGGAACGGTTAATTCACCCAGATTACAAAGAAACACATTTTCTCACTAACCTATTGTGGTATCTAGGCAAGCCGATAGTTTCAGTTTTATGTGCCCAAGTTTTATATATCCGTTGGTGAGGTTTCTTCCTCCACCACAATAGAATGGAAGTGAATGGAATTACATTTGAGGTGCTGACATCATTTAAAAATGACATTTAAAAAATACAAGAGCAACTTCTCTTTCTAGAAACAGTGTCCCAGTTGTGCTGGATAATCCACAGGACATGTGGTCAGCAGTTTTCAAAGGGACTATTTCTTCAGTAGAAAGTAGTGCTAGTGAAAACAGTCACAGAGAGGTATGTGAATTATTCAGAGAAACAGGGACGGTGTTTATGAAAGAACAGGTTGTTGATGATTATTTTCGGTTCTGTTTATTTAGTTTTTTGTAATTTGGATAAACTGACCCTTTAATGAACTGGAGTTGAGCTGAAAACCACAATATAACCTGCATGTCTCTGGTTTGTCATCTATAAAACATTTCAAACAAGAAGAAAATAAATGTATTATTGTTTCTCCTTCCATCTGCATCTCTTCTCATTGTCTATCATTTCCACACCTTCATCATTCCCATTCATATCCCTCATCCTTTCCTTTCATAATTTCTATCTCTCTCCTCCCTCACCTTTTCCTGTTTCCTCTGCTCCTCCTTCTTATCCCGATCTCCTTCTCTTCTGTGCTGTCTTCATCTCTTTTTCATAAACACATATTACCTATACCAGTCTGGCCTCTCTACATAAAACGCACCCCTCTTCTCTCAGATGAATAGAAACCTCAACCCTATCTCTTCCAGTCTTTTGCTTTCCCCCCCATCCCATTTGCTTTGGCTGTCACAGCGTGGGGTCTTATCGCGAGGCCAAAAGGGAGAAGTTGCCTCTGATTTATGATTAAGGGAAGGCAGGAGAGAGAGACGGAGATCAGAGCGATGCATTCAAGTTGCTCATAATAAGCATTAAAGCATTACATGATATTAATCCTGTCAGACTATTAATGTGTATAGGGTTTTGGGCGAGGCCTAATTATGATTGAGAGGAGCGGGTGGTGATTTAGAGGAAGGGGATAAGCAGAGATATATACAGTAGACACACATGCGCACACACTTACGTTGGGTTGCAGTAATCTCCTTATAGCATCAACCAGGCAGCCTCTGTACTGGTCGAGAAACAAACTGAGAGGGAGAGGGAGAGTCAGGTTAGAATGCATTCTTATGATAGAAGCTCCAGATAAAGCAGCGGGCTATTTATTTTCTTTTGTTCACAAATAAATCCTCCAACAGGAAGAAAGGAAAAACAATTTGCATGAGTAAGATGCTCTGCTTTTTTGTTTACGTTTGAGTTTCCATGTGTATTCACCTCAGCCTGTTGTCGAGGCACCAAGAGGAATGCAGAACATCAGAAAATCCAATGTGCACAGATACCATCGCCTACAGTAAACACACACACGTGTGTACACACAGACACACACACACTTTTACTGGGACACTTCAAAGCGGTGCAAAAGCACCTTGAATTTTTGGAATTAATACCTGGAGTGTGCGTTCTGAAGTTAATATGAAGATATAAGAACAAAAACAACACACAAAGGAGAACATGAAAATAAATAAATATGAACAAAATCAAATTAACTTGTTCCGTTTTACATTAAACACCACTGTACTATAATGCATGTGTGTGTGTGTGTGTGTGTGTGTGTGTGTGGGTGGGTGGGGGGGGAGGGGGAGAGACAGTGTAAACATTAGAGCATTTGTGCATGTATGTTTTTCCATATGTGCAACTTCTAAAACAATAAGATTAGCACTACATTTAAACAATTCAGGGACCATATATAAAGATATCATTCTGCCACAGTATGACATGTAAGTCGCAACTAAATAATTGGTTTAACTGATGATTAGCTATACAGTGAAGAGTGTGTTGTAGATCATTCATATGTAAATTGTGAGATTCCACATTCCCCTGTGCATATTATTGTTTGATAGAACTCAAGTAGAGTCCTCACGTTTAAATATTTTCTTGTGAACCTCCTGTATTTTTTTTTTTTCGAGAAAAAAAAAGTAGCCTGATGTGTTTTCTATATTACCCTCCGGTAAAGCAGGTGGCATTAGGTAAAACATTAGCTGAACATCTACTGATGAGAAGTCTTCAATCATGTGGCACCTACCAATACAAGAAGAAGAAGCACAAGGATGGATGAACATGAGAAGAATAGAGTACCTGCCCAAAAGGCTAAAAGTTTCTATTTCACCAAATGGGAGGACTCTTACTCAGTCAGTCATGCTTTTTGTAAAATATGTTGGATTTTAGTGTATCACATGGAGGGAAAAGCGTTTTGAGCCGGCATGACAAATCTGCCAAGCATAAGCGCGCAAGAGGTGCAGAAATATGCTCAACAAATTACTGTATTTATTTAGGTTTAAGTGCTAAATTTAAATGCCCTTTCGTTTTTCGTTTATATAATACAACTATGTTCAACCAGGTATCTGATTCTGATCGTCACTTACTTGTACAGTAGGCCTAGTGGGGATTTTACAACTCACTGTGTGTACCCTTGTATAAATGTAACAGGTATGTGGACAGTGGTAGGGGTGGTAGGATGGCCCGAGTCACGGCACCAGAAAATTTCTTAAAAAAAACTGAAAAACTTATTTTCAAATCCCAATGTTGACAGGTATGCATGTGAGATTTGAGTGCTCACACATTTCTTCCTCAAAAGCAAAATACAAACACGAAAGAGGATATCAAATTCAACAACTGACAAAACAGTTTTTATGGTCAGTTATGTCATTAGAATTGGTTCCTTGTATCTTCTTCTTCTCTGATATAAATGTAAAAATTAGGTTATAACAAAGTGTTCAGTTCTCAGGTCTTCATCCAAACATAATTCACTATTGAAAACAAGTTGATTTTAATGGATGCAGATACAGCAACACGCACACACAGGCCCAAATCAACTCCAATCATTCTAAACAAAGTAACACCTGTTTCTATATCCACAAAGACAAATTTCAATCCATTATCCAAGCAAGTAGAGCGATGTGTGTGTGTGTGTGTGTGTGTGTGTGTGTGTGTGTGTGTGTGTGTGTGTGTTTGTGTTTGTGTGAGTGGGAGGGGTGTGTGTGTGTGTACCTATTATCACAGATGAGAGAGGAGTAATTTGACTAAAATGCAACAATACAGTGCAGATTTGACATAATCCCACACATCCGTCCAACTGGCCAGTGGAGTGGCAATCTGGACGCAACTTTCCAATCACAGCCTCTGACCTTTCCTCATTCAAAATCCTCTGATCCCAGTGAGGAATGAGAGGTGCACGCACAGACTCTCCTCTCTGCATCTCTGCCCAGACCTACACAGATATGTTTTCGTACATAGGATATGGGGCAGACATTTTCAAAAAAAGAAAGACAAAACAAAACCAGGAGCCACTATTACATGCTCTCACCCAAACCAGGATGGGTGTACGTATGTGTAAAGTTTATTGTTCTTCTAAGGTTAAACAGAAGTGCCAAGTTTATTTGACTTGAAAGGTGAGAGGTTTGTGTTTGGTTTATTTTGCCACAGATATCAGTTCACAGGAAAATGAGTGGTAAGGAAAACAAGGAAGTGAGCTCGTTGGGTGGAGGTAACAGCTGAAACACACGCAGACACAAACACACCGAGGGCAAAGAAAGGACACCATGTCATTAAGAGGGCAACAGAAGATTACTGATGAAAAGTTTACATTTAAAGATGTGTACAACTACTGTTATAACATTGTGATATGACATATAAAGCCATATATGTTGCATTAAGTAACCATTGCTTGTACAGCAGGAAACTCACTTGTATTATAAGTCATTCAGAGAAAATCCAAAGTTTAACTGCCAATTAAATAATGGATGATGAAGCTCTTAGTTTAAGATTATTAGTGCAGGGACAGGAATTGTTCATTTTAACAGAAACTGGGTGAATAAAAGTTTACGGAGAGAAATGGTATAAATCAGGTCAAGGACCCCTTAGATAACAGAGAGACGGAACAGGGACTTCCTACTACCTATATTGTATAGAATTGTGGTAAATATTGTGCATAGTGTATGTGTAAACATACCTTGTTATTTTCAGACATTAACATCTTTGAAAAAAAAAAGAAATGTTCAAAATATTACAAAATTAAATAAAAAATAATAAATAAAGAATATGCTAAATTCACCTCATCTCGAGGGGAAGACAATGAAGGGTGTAATCTGAAACATTCTTTAAAATCTAAAAGATAAAAAAAAAAAATCAGCACTGCTATAAAGTTTGGCTACATTAGGCTGTATATACCAGTTGCCAGTTATATATATATATATATATATAAACTTTCTTAACAAACATCAAAATTGAAATTAACCAACAATGACAGATAGTATACGTATATACTATTCATTGTCATTGTTGGTTAATTTCAATTTTGATGTTTATTGAGAAAGTTTAGAAATTTGACAAATGTCATTATTATGCAATTCTATCACAATAAATAATTCAACATCTTTTGATATTTTAGAGCTCTTTCAGTTATGTCAGGTACAAGTGTTGATTGACGGTCACAGTAACAGTCTATTGCACTGTGGTGGAGAGTCACAGTTTAATAATGCCAGTATAATATTTATGGACTCTCAAATTGAGTGGTCTTCCCCTTTAAGGTCACTTTAAGGTCACCTCTGGTGCCCCCAGACTGTCAGAGGCCTATTGTCTCAAACTGACCCCTCCCACCCAGAACAACCCAGCGAACTCCAGTGAAAACTGACAGGAGGTCAAAGGACACGAAACGGGCGTGTGTGTGTGTGTGAGAGCCTTGCTGCTATATTTGTCTATAGAAGTACGTGGACATACAGGATGTATCCAAAGCTGCAAGGGTGAGACCATGGAAACACATGACATCATCTATGCAATGGTGTTTATTTGTATACATTAGCAGGTTATTAAAAAGGTATTGCCTAATTTATATCAGGTTTTGTGACACATACCATACTGTATCATATATTAGTCCATTTCAGGACTTCTGGTATCTGTTTGTCTTATATGCAAAATGAGGCAAACAAAAACACGAGGCAGTTTTCAGAACTCAGATCAGAATTTCTAAACCAAACCTTCCCTCACTGTCGAGATTTGAACCAAAAACCTTACTTACTAGTAATACTAACTTGATTAGTCCTCTTTAGTATGACTTCTGTTGTATCAATTTGTTTCAGATTATTCTTCCCAGACCTTTCGGAAAAATTCACTCTTACCAAATGTGCTGTCATAGATAAACAAGAGTGACAAAACAACATATACGGTAATCACTAAATATAAAGCTAGTGAAGTGCAATGCAAAGTGTGTTAACTCTGACCCACTTAAAAAGACAGTTAATACCAAAGCTGTCTAGAATCAAAACACTGATCTCTTTCATCCTATTGAGAAGTATACAAGGATGCAATGTTGTGTGTGTATATGTGTGTGTGAGCGATTTTTATGTTTCTTGGCAAAGACACTAACCGTGCCTTTAACAATCACTCTGTTGAAATGGGAAAAAAGATGGAGACACCTTATGTTTTTTGTTCATATTTTCTAAAATTAATAATAAAATTAATTACCATATCATTGAGATTGGTTATCAGCTTTTTGTTGGCTAAACATTCAGAATTAGAACCATTTTAAATAGTTATAAATGTTCAACACAACCTGAATGAGATCCTACAGAGGTTATAACAGGTTGATGAAATATTTCCCATCAACACAATCAAGCCCTGATTACGTGTGTGACTACAGATTTTGGTGTAGTGTCTTTTTCATTTATTTGAATCTTATAAACTTAGTGTATATATATATATATATAGTATATAAAGGATTTTCTCATTACTTTAGTGTGATAAAACAGTGTTTTATAATATAATTTCAATTTAGAGAGGCACAATCATTTTTCAAAACTAAAAAAGCTAAACACTGTTTCAATGTCTTGAATTAAGAAACAAAGTACTGCTGTAGAAGTTCTGACAGAAAATATATGATGGAGACAGAGAAAAGACATAAACAAAAGAGAAGAAAAACACAATGTTGAGTAAATGCGAAAGTGTCTTAAAGTAAGTTTTAAAGTAAAGTATATTGACTTAATTTGAAGCATTAAGGTTGACTTTAGTTCCTTCAGAATGAGCTGTTCTGATCTCAAATACAATGGAAAGGACACTGGCACAAGGTGATAATCTTTTTGTATAATAAATTAAACAGAAATCATAAAAACAATGTTGTTTCTTTATTCATTATGATCTGCAAGCACCGAGTACTACTCGCTTTTTTATTGTTTCAGTGTTGTCAAAAGTACAACACACTGCCATCACATATTTCTGACCCTCTGTCCAGGCTGGTGCTATTGAGCCAAGTTGTCACATAAATCTTTCAACGATGTGTTTGTGTGTGTTCATGTGAACATAACCAACGTGTCCAAAGTTGCTAATCTAATCCAATTCAGCTCTGAAGTGAAACATAAAAGAGGTGTGTGTGTATAAAAAAACAGCATAGATAGATATAGATATAGTACAAAAATAGAAAAATGCACGTGCACACACACAGATGCACAGACGCACACACACACACACACACAAACAAGGCTTTATCTCAGTGCCCACACATGGACAGCTTTTGGAGAAAGCAGACATGCCAACATCCCAGCCAAGGATCCTCTGCCACCCACATGCCCACTGCAGGAATCCTCCTCTGTCTCTCTCTCTCTCCACACACACACACACACACACACACACACACACACACACACACACACACACACACACACACAATGGAGGCACCCAACACTCCACTATTCCTGCACTATGTCTGTCTTTCTCCCTGTCACTGTCTTGATTACACTTTTGGAAAACTGATAAGACTTAACGAGTTAAAGACAGCTAGTCATAAAAGACATTTAAGGTGAGCACAGATAAACTTTCCACTTTCAGCAGATGAATGTTCTGTTGTCAAACTCTGCACATACATCATTCTGCACAGTGATGGTCAAATATTCAAGTGAAATAATAATATACATATACATTTTGGAGCTTAATTGACAATATTCCTTAACTGAATGTCCTTCCCTCCGTGTTTTTTTTTTTTTCATTTCTTTGATTTCTCTCTCATTTCTTTCACCCATCTTATTTCTGTCATCCTCGCAGCTTTACTGTATACTCTACACCTCCTCTTGTTTGTTCCATGATGGGGAAGTGTGTCTTAAGCCCTATTTGCTTAGACAGGTTAGACAGGCAGAGAAAGGGGAAAAGGAAGTGCATTTCAAAAGTAAGATTTAATATTTTCAGAAAGTGAGTGAGCAGTGGTGCTCTATTTTACTATTTTTTTTATAAATTGGTATGACTACTGCATAAACTTTATATTATTATATATATATATATATATATATATATATATACACTGTATATAGAGGAGACACATTTTTCTCATCAAAGGTTATTCATTTTCAGAAGAAGTCATTTTAAGTGTAGCAGTATTTTTATTAGAAGCTATTGTGACCTCCTATAGCTGGCCGTGACATTTAATATCTAGAGACCACGTCTCGCAGTATACTAACCTATGTTTCAGATGTTTTTCACAGCTGTGACATCACACAGAGAGGCAATTCATAGTGTCTTATTCAAGTGGTACAATTTCATCAGGTTAAAAAGTTTGTTAAGTGTTGAGCGGTACCAGATTCATACTTAACAGCACTTAAATAACAAAATCCACTCCAAGACTCCACAATTATTCTTTTGCATATTACCCCTTCTTAAAAAATAGGCAGAATATCCAAAGAAGTTAGTACATAACGGACTACTGATATACAATGTTACACCAAACTCTTCTCCTGCCCTTACTCCCCTCCTCGCTTCTGCTCCCTTCTCCTCTCAGCGGTGGTTCCATTGCTACCGGTAGGAGCTATAATTAATCAGAGTGGAAGCCGCGTTGTTGACCTTTTCGTAGGTGATCATCCCCATGATGCACCCGTTAATCGGTCAGCCATCACTCTTCAACCACCGCCACTGCAATTATCGCACAATCACTCACTCACATACACACGCAGGAAAGATGGCACCACACAGTAAAACATCTTGCAGCACACACACTGCACAGACCCATCACTAAAGCCTGAATCTCTGCTGAGAGAAAGAATATGCGATATCAAAAATTCACATGCAATTTACTCCGTTCTCACACTATCTGCATCTATCTGTCGTACACACGTGTGCAGATACACTTGTCCACTGTAAAATATCCTCTATTAGCTGCCTGCTCTCTTTCTCTCTCTGGGTGTTGTACCTGACTATTACCTGTAATGACCGTGACATTACAATAATGATAACGGCGTTTGCTAATGCTGCACTTAGCACACATGCACACACTCGTGCAGACAGATACACACATACTGTACACAAGCTAATTTTGTTCGGTGTTTGTGAAGCTGGTAAATAGTAGTAAGTACTTTCACTTCAACCAACAGCATGTCCATCTTCTCAGTGTGTTTTTTTTTTTATGTGCATGTGTGTATGAGAGTGTGCAGGTGTGGTGGTAAACTGACGTAAGGGTGTTTACCTGCCTCTAAAAATCTGAAATACAGCTTAAAGGACGTAGGTGGTCTCCTGTTCCATGACCAGTCCTAAAAAAGGGGAGCCACCATGCCTGTCTTCCAGTCCTTAGGCACCGTTCTGAACCTCCATGGATATTAAAAAGACTTCAGTGTCTCAGAAGGCCTGATGCTAAAATACCCGACAATATAACCAGTCAAGGTAAGCAGTTCTCCTCACACTCCTTCTCCCTCCAGAGTCATTTAAAGGTTTTCCTGAACCAAACTTAAGATCCCTTTCCAGTCCTGCACAATCTCTTCTCACACCGGAGGTTTTGCTTCCACAACCACAGAACTTGCACCTCCTGATACTTAAAATGATGACACTTGGTTGGTTGGAACATCTGCTTTAAATGCAGATAATTCTTCTTTTTTAAAAAAAAAAATCATCCTAATACTCCCTGTCATAAAATATATATTGGCAGATTTACAGTGTAGGTACACAAGCAAAAACATTATAATCCTAAATTTGGATAAATATGTCTCTAATAAAATAGTAAATAACAGATCATGTTTTATTTTATTATTTTTCTCCCTCTAGTAGATACTGAAGGCATGTACTTGCTGGGCAAAGGGTGCAGTTGTTGGAATGAGCAACTTACCCTTTTATTTACTACTACATCCCCTTTGCGTGTGTGTGTGTGTGTGTGTGTGTGTGTGTGTGTGTGTGTGTGTGTAAACTGGTCAAGGTTGCACAATCCATCCACTTTGATTGATTTAGTACAAAGAAAAAGAAAAGTGTTTCACAGGAGCAATTAAACTCTCAATTGCCTTCACAGATGATTCTGTCTTTTCCTGTGCAGCGTTCACAGAAAATCCTGATGCATTTTATCTCACACAGTACAAATGAGTGATAAAAAAGATGTAATTCTTGATTGGCCACAAGATCTACATTTCAATGACCGATGGGCTAATTGTTATGTTTATGTTGTTCTATCTCTCCATTTCCATCTCCATTTCTACTCCTCCCTCCATCCGCCCTCAACTCTTTCTTTATCTTACTGTGTCTCCTTCCTTGTCAAGGCGCAATTATTTGCAATTTGCCTAAGTCATCCATTTGCTGGGACACCAAGCATGAAAACGAGGCAATTTGGTGTAAAATGGAGGCAGGCAAGCATCTGAGCATATGTATGTATGTGTGTGTGTGTCTCTGTGTGTGTGTGTGTGTGTGTGTGTGTGTGTGAGTGCATGTGCATGTGCGGACAAGGCAGGGGAAGGTCCAGGCACTGGTGGGGGGCCATGCAAGAACTGTCACGCAAAAGTGAATATTATTAATGCCATGAATGCACACACAGAGATAAATCTTGTGTGTGTGTGTGTGTGTGTGTGTGTGTGTGTGTGTGTGTGTGTGTGTGTGTGTGTGTGAACCTACCAGTCTGCACACATGACAATGTCAAAGTGACCCTCTAGTCCTGAAATGTCTGACTCACAGTCCCACCTCATCACCCTGTAAGCACACAGATAAAACAGAAAGTAAAATTTAGTATTTGTAGAGCTGGTGACAGAAGAAAACCATGCAGTGTTCATGGAACTGCACAGTGAGTAGCAGCAGTTTGTCCTTCACTGCTTCTTTTCTCTTTTTCCAACTTCCTATTCCTCAAGCTTCTTGCTCCGTCTCTCCCTTTCTCTCCCTCTCTCTCCGACACCCACTGTTTTTCTGCTTCAGTAGAGACTTGGACAAAGTGTCAGGGAGGGAAGACATGTCATCTACGAGGTAAAGAGAGGAAGCTTCTGACATGACACTTGACATTTATACCATGTGAACACACACACGTACACCGACCCCCCCCATCATGTAAGTAATGATTCAGAATATAAGGAAATAGACAACAAATGGTTTACATTACAACACAATATATACACACCAAAAGATCTACACACCCCTCAACGATCTACTCAGTCAATTCATTGCAACTTAACCACAATTTATATCCTGTAAATTCTCAAATGATTATTCATATGAATTTGAAACTGGCATATATTGGAGACATCCTTTTATTTAAGTATATTTAATCATGTTTTAGTAAGATAGCTCCCTTTTCTCTAATGTGCTACTGTTTTAATTTGCAGTTGATTAAACCCACTATCAAAAAAGAAAATATATATGATAGGATCGTAGAATTGAGAATAGTGAGAACTTTAAAAATAGGTGCTAAGAGAGTAGCAGTCTTGATATTTATGCAGGAAGTGTTGCTCTGTCTTGTTTTCAGAGCTGACACTGTTTTCTCCAGGGTTGCCAGGTTTGTCTGCATCCACCAGTCTCAGTGACCACTTGGTATTGTCCAGTACACAACAGCATTGAAGTTAATTTAGAGTTTTCACAGTAGATTAACAGTGGTTAAGGTGTTTTTCTTTTCCTTTGGTTGTTCCAGATTTTGTAAGAGCTGTGCTAACACCCCTTTCTCCTCCATCTCTCTTTCCACCCCATTTTCCCCCTCTCTCTCTCTCTTTCTTCTCTCTCTCTCTCTCTCTCTCTCTCTCTCAGACTGTTAGGCAGAGTGGGGGATTATTAATTAGGCATTATTAACACTCAGTAAACAAAACATTAGGCCCCGCTAGAAACACAATCTCGATTCGCGGCAGGAGGTCCCAACACACACGCACACACATATGCATGCATGTGCACACACCATCACGCGACATGCCCCTCCCTCTCCCTCCCCTTGTCCAATCGCATCGTGCCCTTCGCCCTCTCTTGCGGTGCGGCGATGACAGCAGGCATAATCTGAAAAGAAAACAATCAAAGTAATGTAGCCTAATTATACGTTTACTTTTTCACTCCATCTTCCACTCATGTAAATATGTGCAGGAGGGTGAAATGGAGAGAGAGAGAGAGTGAGGGGGCAAGAGAGAGAGAGAGAGAGAGAGAGAGAGAAGATGGGGAGTAAAACAGTCAGTCAATGGCAAAATGCTTTTTTTGAGACAGGGACAACAATTAACTACGTTTTAGCCCGTCCTTGCATATGAAGTGTGTGTGTGTGTGTGTGTGTGTGTGTGTGTGTGTGTGTGTGTGTGTGTGTGTGTGTGTGTGTGTGGCTAGTGGAAAGTTCTCTCTATGGTTTCTGGAATAAAACTCCCTATCAAAGGAAATCATTTTGCTTGGATGACTTTGTGCGCATGTTCACACACTCTCTTTCTCTCTCTCACTCTCTCTCACACACACACACACACACACACACACACACACACACACACACACACACACACACACACACACACACACACACACACACACACACACACACACACACACACACACACACACACACACACACACACAGTGTACTTGAAGAATGGTATTACATTATGTAGCTAACAAGATTTGATCCTTTGTTGTTCATTTTTCAAATTTAAGGCCATAAAAAATTATATAATTGACATGTTTATTCAAGATACAAATCTGATTTAGCTGTAATTTGAATTAGCGATTCATAGAATTCATACAAGACATTCGTACAATACAATGTTATAAAAATGTGCTGTCCTTCTAAAGTTGGTCCAGAATGATCACTTACAGATATTTGACAATAGCACAACATTTAACAAAACTATTTTTGCTTATAATGAGAAAATGTCAGCCAATAGTAAGTCAAGTACTGTACAGGACGTGATGTGAGGGTATCTAAAAAAGGAAACTAAAACATTTTGGTTGTGATTACGATGAGGATTTTAGACTATGAAAAAACAAATACCATCACTCAGTAGATAACAAGTTGGCATTTGTTTGACAATTAACTCAAGTTGTTGAGAGTTAGAAATGTGTGTATAAACCCATTAATGACCATAGTCTTCTTCTCTTCCGCACTAGTTTACTCTCAAACTGTAAAGTATGACATATCTCTATTGTGTCGTTTTTGTGTCCCTTACTTACCACACACTTTATTCTTGCGTGGCTTGAATGTTTGTTGGTGTTTTGTTAGTGTCGACAACATGCCTGGATGCATCTCGCAAAAAGTTATTGGATTAAAAAGAGAGGGTTAGTTGTGCTTTATTTGTGTTGACTAGGATACAGCCATGGTTATGGTTTTTACATTTCCACCGGGAACACCCAAACTAAAAACGTATGCACTCAAAGTACTGTAAAGGCACTTTGGATAAAAACATTCACTACCTGGCATAGTACGTTATGCACTTTTAAGAAATATTTGAGGCACTTTCCGTATAAAATAATACAGTACATCAAGCACTACATACAGTCCACTCTTATATCTGACTGCAGTGATAAAGAGTGCAGAGTAGAGGCCAGGTACTGTATCTTTTCATAAGGAGCATAAGGAGCATGCAACATAAAGAAATAAGAAAATGGTCTCACCTGGCAGATACATGTATTGACCCAAACTTTCCAGCTTGCCTGTTTCTCTCAACCAGCCCTCGTACATCTGACGTGCCACAGTCAAGGATTCATCACAGACACACATATTATAGCTTAAACAGCATGAAAATGCTTAGATTCCATATTATGTCAAATCAATATTATCTCTATTTGCATACAGTACATATGGCTAAAGTTGTTTACAGTATTACAATAGATCAAAACTTTAGAGATGTCTTTGTGCATCATGCGCCCCTTATTTCAGATAATAAAAACTGCTATGATATATGAACTCAGATGTTGCCATCTGAACAGATTAAAGGTTGTTACAATCACATACAATTCTAGACAGTGTGTGGATGGATTTAATATATATATATATATATTAATATATAATGCAAAGTTATTGTTTAAAATCTGAAATTCTTTGTGTGAATCATAGCCTGTTTAAACATGAAACATGTGGACCTTAAGATTTGAGGAACATTGGCCATCTCCCTCTGCCACCCACATTTCCCTTACTAATCAGCCAATATGTCACAAAAGAGCTACATCAAGAGACACAAACTCTAAGTAAGACACTCTTTATGTAAAAACACATATGGTAGACACCCACATAGAGACAGCATGAGTGAGCAGAGATGATCTCAAGGGACAGAGAGCCAGCCTGCAGAAGCAGATCACAGCAGCCTCTAGCTGGATCAATGGGAAGGCTTTTAACCACAGATACACAAACTCACACTGTCCCTTCTTGCACACACACAAACACATACACGCAGATGAACGCACACAAAAGGACGGCGATTGATGTCAAGTTGTGTAGTAATACACTGGCTTGTGGAGTTGCAAAGCAATTCAATTAGGATTTCCTTGTCTTTAAAGCCTGCAAAGAGCTGAGACAAATCCAATCGACAAAGACAGAGAGCACGAGAGAGAGCAGGAATGTGTGATAAGTTGATAGATGGATTGATAGCTCGAGAGCCAATCCAAAATCAAAGAGGCCTCCAAGACACAGATACACAATAATATGGAGGTTAGAACGCACTAGTACAAGCGGACCAACACAAGCGTAAGCACACAACATACACACACATGCTGAACACCTGTGCATCAGAGTGTTATGCATAGGGATGACAGGGCGAAGAGCAGAGCAGCTTACAGTAATCTCATCACCAGCACACCACTGGGGGAGAGGTCAGCCACACACACACACACACACACACACACACACACACACACACACACACACACACACACACACACACACACACACACACACACACACACACACACACACACACACACAGAAATAAAGAGGAAAAAGTGAATGAGAGAGAGATTTGAGTATTATTGAACATTAAAGTGGAGGAATATTTGCTCCCTTCACTTGAAGTAGACAAGTAGCTGCCAATGACGTGCATCAATCATTCTTAATGTAACATTTTGATTGATTTTTAACATGAGCATTCAAGGTCACAGCAACAGAGTCTCCACTCTATGGTGTGTATTTGTGTGTGTTTCAGCACTATAAATGAGGTCAACAACTTCTAAGGGAAGGAAAGAATCTATTCTCTAGATATATCGAAATGTCGTCTATTCACAACTTCATTTTCCGCATATCTTCTCATCTATTTCACTGTATAAAACCGAGCCATATCACAACCCACTATCTCTGTCTATTGTAACACTAGCCGCACAACAAGAGTGAGACAAACAGTGACCATTAGCACAAGGCTATGACCAACAGCTTCCTCTGTGACAGGAAATGCCACACAGTTCCTGCAGTATGTGAATGGGCCAATTTGGCTGAGCCCAGAACAAATTATCTGTCTTTCTCAATCCTCCCTCTCTCTTTCTGTGTGTGTTCGATCCATTCTTGCTATGATTTCACTTACAATTCTCTATACGTGTTTGTTCTGTGAAACAAAGCAGTCGGTCAATGGTGTATTGTTTGTGTATTATAAGTGTGTGTGTGTGTGTGTGTTTTACAAGCTCCATAATGTTATTGTTGGGTCTTATTGTGAGCAGTGAAGGAGCACTGTAGCCGGATGAGACAGAGATATTGTAAGCAAAGCTAAATATGGAATGTGCCGTATCGGTCAATGGGAAAGAAATGTGTATTTATATTTCCTGTTTTTGTGAAACAACTGCAGCGACTCATAACTTCTTTTTCTCGTCTGTGTAGTTGTTGAGTGAATAAAGCAAGATCTGGGAGGATGGGAGAAAAAGGACAAGAATCATGAAAGAAGATGGGAAGAAAGGTGAGGGAAAAGAAGAAGCTGCAAAGGAGATCAGAAAGGGAGAAGTGTGAAATGGGTAGAAAAGAAGAGCAGGATGGTTTGCAAGCTGACAGAGCTGATCAATAACCCACTCAAAGAACAAATGTGGCAACAACAAAAAAAATCTCACCTAGAGATTTGTCCTAAAAACTTAATTATAGGCCTAAACCTTAACTGCACACAAAAACATTTTAAACAAACCTTTATTGTTACTGTTTCTAAAACACTCATCAAGCCCTAACCCTAGCCTTAGCATTAGATGAAGTCTCAAACTAAATCTGACAGGATGGCAATTACTGTGCTCTTAACGTGGCATTGTGGGCAGCTAGGATTGGTAGATACCATGTTGAGCACTAGTGCTGGGTATTTGTCACTGTGGGTACCCCATCTGCTGCTTTTGCCTAAAGATAAAGGAGGTGGATAGCTATTCTTCCTTCACTCCAACCCAATCTCTGATTTCAGGGCTGAAACACCAAGGTTACAGCACACTGTCACATTTTTGCTTATAATACTTCCTAAAAGAGTCACTAAATAACTATAGCAGTCTTTGACTAGAAAAATAGATCATTCTTGAAGACATAGCATGGAAGAGATTAAAATACTAGCAGAGTTAATTAGCAATAATAATGGTTTAGATTGCACGATAATATTTTTATGAAACATTCTATAACAGGAAGGAACAATGATTTGTGAAACTGTAAGACTAGGGTACTGAACTTATCTTATTAGTGTATATAAACACTCAGTTCTCAGTTTATCAGGCACACCAAGTTAAAAATAATGCAGTCTAATACAATAATCCTGCAATGAATCCTCCCTTCATGAAGGTTATGAAGTTCAGTTTTTGTTGATTAAGAGAGGCGTTTCGATTTTATGTATTGATGTAGTTTGTGGTGCTGTTGAACTGTGTTTCTGTTAAATAACAGGTGTTTCTGTTATTTAACAGTTTATTTCACAGGCTCAAAAAGCACATGTGAAATTCATGTTTTCACAAATTAAATCTTGCTCTGCATGTGGAAAAAGTTTATATTTTTTCCACATTTAGACCATGAAAAAACACCATGAAAAAACATGGTTTATAAACAAACAAACTTATCACATGTTAAATGCTGTTACACATTACACTAGATGTGAAATTGTTGTCAAAAAATGTTTTAACACGTGTATCTATATCATGTAAATTTACCACGTGTTACATGTAGTAAAACCACATGCCTCTATATGTGAATTTATCACGTGATGAGTTCACAGGTGATTTTTGTGTACAGGAATGTGCAAACAACACATTTCCCAATTGAAATCCCAATAAAAAAATAAAAAAACACATAATAAATAAATCATATGAATGCATATAAATAAATGTGAGCTGGAGGAATTTGGCAGAGATAGAGAAATAGACAAACAGAGAAGGAGAGAGGAAGATGAAAGGATACTCTGAATGGACTTCTCGTTCCCATCTGATAGCAGAACTTCTTTCACGTCAGCACAAATGGCAACCTGAGAGACAGAGAGACAGGAAAGAGACAGAGAAATGAAACAACACAGAACAAAAGAACAAAACCAAAAAGGACCCTTAGATGAAGCAAACATCTGAACACACACACACACACACACACACACACACACACAATAATGACATAACCATATCTACAAAGCTTCACTTTTGGCAGGCTAGCCCGCCCAACCCTCTCCCTCTATTGCTCCCTCTCCTCCCTGCCATTTCCCTCTCTATCTTCACCCCATTTTTATGTCTGCATTATTTTAATCATTCAATCAAATCAGTCAATACTTTTATCATTGTGGCTAGCGGTGGGGGCTGCTATCTTGCTATCACTCTGTTCAGTAATTGCATTGTGACAGGGGATGATGGCAAGCGCAGAGCCTTTTCATTTGACGCTGGGTGTTTATCGGGCCGAGCCATCACTCCGTTCGCCGCTGTCACTCTGCACTCGGCTCGCCGGGCCTGCCTGATGCCCTTCATATAACTTTGCAGAGCAGACTGTGAGAGACGAAAAGAAAGAGAGGGAGAGGGAGGGAGACGGGAGAATGGATAGACAGCTTTGTGCTGCGCTGTGTGAGGAAGATATAGATAGAGAGGTGTGTGCTTTACTATAACCTCATCTTTTCACGTTCTCTTTTTCTTTTTTTATATCAGCAAGTCTGTGTCAGACTGTCAATTTCTGTTAAGGAGTGTGTGTGTATGTGCATATACCCATGGGTGAGTGTTAGTGCAAGTAGCTATTGTGTTGGTATGCACACAAGTCGTATGTGGCTGATTCAATGTAATCTTGACACATATGGAATATAGAGAATACATGATGTAGCATATCAAGTGTATGAACATTTCTGAAACAAACACACATGCATGCATTGACACACACACATGTGAAGCCCCTGCAGGGTTTGTGAGGGGGGTCACTGAGTGCTGTGCATCCCACCATCTGCTCAAATGGAGGAAGGGACCTCCAGGCTGAACCAGAGCATCCAGCTGAAAGATCAGGAGCCCAACCTTGCAACCCATGAGCAACAACCCAACACCCGCAAAGACCACTGTACACACACGCCGAGTCAGGTTATATGACATGCTTACATACTATAACCTAAACAAGGGTTAGCAAAATATCAAACTCTGTATGCCACTGTGAACTAGGTAATCTGATATCAAACCAAAAACCATACATTTTGAGTCAGTGCTGTTTTATTTGATCGTCCCCTAACCTTAACCAAGTGTTTATTATTATAACAATGATGAAGCTCCCCTATTCTTAACAAACTCAAACCACAATGTTTCCCTGACCATAACACAGCACTTATTTGAACCCAAACCATGATCTTCCCTAAACCTTGTTATTGTGAATAATCATGATCAAAACCTTAACCATAGCACTGTCTTGTCATAAAACTTTCATTTATTTTTTGATTTGTAATAGTTTTTGAAGCCAGTGACAAATTATGTTGTCGGATTGCAAAAGGCATGGATTAACATTGTATTTTGTTGTTGAATTTGGAAGACTTGTTATAATTATATAAATATATTTATTATATATATTTATATATTTGTTAATCCGTTTATCTGTATCGTGGAGCATCATGCAACACACAAATCAGCACTTCTACAGTGGTTGAAAAAGGCTCTCCACAGGAAGAATAGGGGATCAGGTATGCTCCCTGAGGCACTCTGAAAGCTGATTGTTAAAAAAAAACAACCATACTGTTTGTTAATTTTTAGGTGTCTTATTACTGAATATTAAGTGTTTGTCAAGTAATTTGGACTAATCGTGTAGAATAAAAGTTGGTCTAAAGCAGGGGTTGGTCATCAGATTTAAAGAAAGGAATAATTAGATCACATTTCCAGTAAAAAAGAGAGAGAAAGTCTGATCCAGAGATTGGTAAAATTATAAATAAAATGGAATAATAAGCATTTGCCTTTATGAAGTATCTACTAAATGTATTGAGCATGATTACTGAGAATTTCTCCGTGAAATCCGAATTGTAATGACTCTTTTAGCTTTCAGAGAAGTTCAGACAGGGAAAACAAGTTGAGTGTTGTAGAATAGATTCATGGAGAAGTGAAGAGGTATAAAACAGCCAAGTTATTAACAAAGAAAATAAATGACTCATTGAAGATGATCACAATTGAAGTTTGACTTGAATACAGGTATTCTTTTTGTCATATTTTCTTATGTAATAGTTTTAAGCATTTGCCACAGAGTTTTTGGCTTAAAAGCAATTTGAAAATGTTGACTTTGACATGATACGGTTCAGTAGTACATTTGTTTCAGATCTTGGTGATGAAATTTACTTTATTCTTCCCAGGTCTTACAGATCTGTACCTTTTGTAGGAGAGACCTTTCTGGCTCAACAGTTTGACAGTGTCCGTATTTATCCATAGCATAATGAACTAATGAGTTTAATTATTTTATGTAGTTACAGAGGGAGAAAAATGCTATTAGATTGGCTAAGGAGTGCTATCAATCAGTCATAACCAAAAAATACCATAGCACTGTTTTGCAAAAAAATGAAATCCTTTAATAAATGGGCTTAACACCTTGAAAATAAGGAATTACATTTAATGTTATCTTGAACTCAACAGTGCAGGGTGTAGGAAGGGAAGGGGGGGTCATGGTGTGAAAATTGTAAAGAACAGAAAATAAAGAATTAAGAAGGGGGTAAATGACTAAAGGAATAATTAGTATACTGTTGACAAGGACTACAGAGAAAAAAACCTGAATGTGGTGTCAGTGGCGGATGAAGGAGGGATGAGGAGAAGGAGAGGTGTGAAGGAAGGACTCCATCTCAAGCCACCAATGTCAAAACATGGTGTA
>NW_026136702.1:16523940-16583940 GCF_905237075.1 Dicentrarchus labrax | reverse complement strand
TCTTATCTTTTAATGGTGTTTAAGTAAGGCTGGACAATGAACTATATGTATCACATTAGAAACGTTGAGGATCTCTGTACCTAAATTTACTCTCATCTCAGTTTTCAATAATTAAATAGCCTGGATCCCAAATAATTAAGCTTAAAACAATGACAGTGACAATAAACCAACTGATGGGTCCAAAGTCTAGTTCAGAATCTTTTCGGCTATTAATCTAGTCACGCAGAAATGGAAGGAAATGTCATATAATGATACTTACAAAAGTATTAAAAATACTTATTACATTTATCAAGACAATTTATCGTAATGGATAGATTTTACATACTTCTGTCAAGTCCTATATTTAAGTGGAATCTGGACTTGACTGGGGTCACTGCAGGTACAGAGTCTGAGACACAACCTTTGTTAGTCTGATGAATAAAATCAGTAATTAAATTCAATTCCAGTATTAACAAGGAACAAATTGTAAAAAGCATAGACACTGGAGCCTGTTCATCCTCTAGAATAAGTGTATGTGCGGGGTATTGTGTATCTTAAGCTGCATCCTAATTCTTCCCTTCCTCCTTAACTTTGACCCCTCCCCTTTTGATTGTGTGTTCACATGAAATGTCCCACCACACACCTTTGCCCTGTCAATGACAGTTTAGCCCCTCCCCCCTATATCCACAGATGTGTGTCACCATGACACTTGACATCACGGACCACCCAAAAACATCTTGGGAAGATGAACAGTAGAGGGTGGTAATGCAACATTAACATCCCACCCTGATGCTGAAGGGGAAGGTTTCAGGGGGAGAATGTGGACAAAGCCTTACTGTACCCTTCTCTTGTGATAATCAAAAATAACACCAAATAACACTGTGCCCAAGAGTTCAGTCCAGTACCAATAATGTAAAGTTCTAAACCGGATATTTCTTGCCATGTTTTCATACTTTCAGATTAACTTTCTTTAATACAAAGTTATGTACCTGTGTGTGAGTGTGTGAACACATGCATGTGTGGGAGAGAGAGCAAGACAGACAGCACTAAGTAATAAAGCTTTGTAAAGCATATGTGAATCTGATGGTTAATCCCCAACTCCAATAACATTAATAGCCCAGGGTGATAAAAAAAAAACTGTGTGTGTTTGTATACGTGCATGCATGCATGTGTGATAAGTATGTGGTGCCTGTTTGTGTGTGTGTGCCTCCCAGGTTGAGGTGCACTGTAGGAAATGAAGGGATCAGGAGTAGAGAGCAGATTACTCTTCCTGAGGATAATGAAATTATTTCTCACCTTCAATTACTAGATGAGGAAAGGAAGCAGTGTAGGTGTGTGTGTGTATGTGTGTATCAGCTTAATAAAGTTATGGGTCCCTAGCACTAAACCTTGTTACCCCGAAAACCATATGTGCAGCCTACTGGGGTTGTGTGCTAGAAATATTGTTAACTCCCCTCTGGCTACTGTTAGTTTAAGAATAATTAAAACCTGTGAGAAATACTAAAAGTGTAGTCTTTCTGATACAAAAGGTGTTTCTTAACATGGCTGTGCATCTGTTCATTTTATACATGAAGAGGTTTGATAAATGTTCTTTTCCAAACCTTTTTTCACCTCTTTGGGTGGCTTATTCATGCTTCTGTGCCATAGGGCTGCACACTTTTCTCAAAAATATGTAACTGCATTTATTATTTTATTTTCAACCACTGTATGACCAGTCACTGGTGCTTCTTTCAAGAACACTTTAGTCTCCGCACATGCAACATGCAACATGCAAATATAACCCAACTGCAATTTCTAGGGAAGGATAAATCCTTTTATGTGTTTGAATGCTGTGGCAGCATTATTATGATTATTATGATTATTATTATTATTATTACTATTGGGTTAAATTGTAGTCATATATAGCTTTAATAAGACACAAATTTCACATAGATGTACATTAGGTTTACTGCTTAAATGTGATTTAAGGCAGTTTTCTGGCAATGTACAGCAGAATTTTTCCAGAAGTTTCCAAAGATTGATCAGTAGTGATGAAACCTAATCAGGATTTCAATACACATTTGCAAAAATAATTGTGATTTTCATTTAATTCGCAGGCCTTCGGCACTTAATTGACTGATATTATTAAATGCTTTAAAATTTAACTCTATGGTTTATTTTGTTTTTGTATCTACCCAACTTGCAGGACAAAAAAGGATGTAACTTTTTTTAGTACAAACATGCATCTTTTTCCTATGGTGTGGCCTAATATGGACTGAAGACCTACTGTAGGGATAAAACAAAACAGCTGAATACAAGGCGTGAGTAATGGACGCAGGTGCATGCTCTACATTTCTGCTTCTTGATGCTGTGTTTGCTTAGAAACACGTCCTCAAGACATGCTTAATTCCTGGGGGGGGTTTATAAACCCACATACACGCAATGTTAACAGTGCTGGCGGTAGGAGGCCTGCTGAACTAATCGCATTTGTAGGTTGCAGCTACCCATTGAATCTAGTGTATAATGCTGAGGTCCTAAACCCTCATCCCTCCACATTCTGGTGACCTGGGGCTGACCCTGGGAACTCCCCAAGTTATGGCAGCACTAATCTGGCCTCGGTAGCTGTTAGTAATCACATGCACAGGGATGGAATTATCCATCCATCCTTCCGTTTTCTGCTGCTTATCCAGGTTTGGGTTGTGGTGGGATAAGAAAGGTAAACCTGTCACCAAGGCAGCCAGTAGACAGAAGGGATGGAATTAGCTAAAGGGCTATTTCAAATACCTGAAGGCGATCCAAGTACTATTTTGGGGAGAGACAACTTAAAATAACACACTAGCTAAGCTATCAGTTCTTGATTGAGACAAGGCCATTCTCAGTACCAAGAATTAATTAAACACAGCCTGAGCACTTTCATTTAAAAGATAACGGGATCTGCTTAAGTGAGCTTGTACTGCTGAAAGCAATATTGATTGCTGCGGTTCAGACAGTTTAAATGCCCTCAAAGTTGAAACAATCTTCATGTAGTCCAAATGTTCTTGTAGGTCTGACATTTTGTTTACCGACAACTCTGCCTGTACCATCAGAAAAGTCTGTTTGCATTTACAACCAGCCGAAGACCATTGTGTTTGCTTCACAATTGAATGATATGCACTACTGATGTCAGCTGCTGTATATACAGTTACACGAGAGGGCTCTGAGATATGAGGCAGTGGTCAACAGTTTTCCTTAACAAAGCAGCCATTTAGCTCTGTTTCTTTTATCTTCAGATAAAATGTTTTCACCTTTCTTTCATCGGCTTCAGTCAGGTCTCCTGCTGAGGACAGAATGATGCTGTATAGGGCTATACAAAGGATAGGATGAGTAAAAGAAGAGATAGAGGAGGAGCAGGAAGACAAGAAAGAGGAGAAAGATGATTAGAGTGGAGAGGAGAATGGGATGAGTGCGGAGGAAGGTGGAGGGAGGTGTTGGGAGGGGAACTGGGGGTAGAGGGAGGAAGTTAAGCAGGATTGAGGAAGAAAGTCAGATGGAAGTGATAGCAAAATGAAAGATAGGGCTCATAAGATGAGCTGAGGAATGATTGAATAGCAAGAGGAGAACAAAAAGGGAGGCAGGGTAAGGAGTGACAAAGAGAAAGAGGAGGAATGGGAATCAGAGGAGTAACATGAAGGAGGGTGGGTGAGGAGGACAGGAATGAATGGCAAAAAATAGACTAAGCAAGGAAGGGAGAGAGAGAGAGAGAGAGAGAGAGAGAGAGAGAGAGAGAGAGAGAGAGAGAGGTGTCAAGATGGGGTTAAGTGGGCCATGATGTTGCTTTGTGCACGCACACATACACACGCCTCTATCACTATTACATACTGATACACACAAACACACATCTCACACACACACACACACACACACACACACACACACACACACACACACACACACACACACACACACACACACACACACACACACACACACACACACACACACACACACACACACACACACACACACACACAGTGTCTTTCCCTCCCCTCAGGCCCAGCGTGTCTTCAGGCTCCGTGGCTCTCTGGCGGTGATCCGTCTCCACATTAAGCGAGGCCTCAGATAATTCCTAAGCCTCCTCCATGGCCGATCCAATAAGGGATAAGGCTCTCGGCTGGCCATGATCAACTGACAATCTGTCCTCTCACACGGCTACTTTAGTGGAGGCCAGGATTACCCCGGCCAGCCTAGACAGGGTACACACAGTTCACAAGACCAAGGCGCTGATGTGTGTGTATGTGAGACAGAGTCAAAGAGAAAGACAGAGACAGGTTGAAGAAGATTGTGTACATAAGTGTGTGCATTTGTGTGTATGGGTATGTGCGCGTGTGTACACCACAGTGAGGCACAAGACAGCTGGTTGCTGCATGTAGTTTGTGTTAACACTAGTAGTTGAGAGGGTTGCAAACAGCCAATAAACAGTGAGATCTCTGTGAGAAAACACTATGATACTTAAAAATATACAGTACTTGGTACAGGGTAACACTTTTAACAATTGGTCTGTATTATGGTATTGAATGATACCACAGCAGAAATCAGAAAACTGCTGTGCATTTTGGGACAAACATTGTGATATACATTATCATACAAAATAGCATCAATCTACAATAAAAAAAATATATCTGGAAGGTGGATGGGCACAAAAACTAGCAACTGCAGTACTGCTCTATTTTTTTTGTTGTAAATACAATACAAAATACATTAAACATTTATTTTAGCTAACCGGGGACCTACATCCTAAAACTTCAATGCACAAAAAAGACTCTAGACACACAGTAAGTAGATGATCACTCCTAATACACAATATGTGTCAGTACAGTATGCTTTTAGTGAAATCTCTCCAAGATCTATATCAAATAATCCAGTTAAAATATAATTCCCTATTAACAAAATGAAAAGGCGTAATCAGCAACAAGAATCTGAATGCCACCAGGGCAAAACACCAAGTATTAGAGAGGTACTTCAACCTTTTAGGAGCCATCATGTGGTTTATTAATCAGGTGCCTACTGCATTCAGATGATTGGAAGCAGACAAGGTGCAACCCAATCACAAGTCAGAGATAAAGAACAAATACTGCAGATTTAATTCTTTCAGTATTTCAAAATCAAAACAAGAAATACTTTTTGGCCTTCAAGGATTTTTATCCACTGATAAATCATATTAGGTCAGTTTTGTTTATAAAAGCTTGAACTATTAATGACAGTATGTTAATAATAATACCAATTACAAAATGATCAATCTGCCTAGCTGGTATGGTAAATACACATGCTGTGAATAGGCAGTTTAGATAGCCTATTCGCCTTTCACCAGAAGAGCCAGGCAATGTGTGATAAGCATCGACATTCTAGCCAACAGAGTCCGCCTTGGAGACACTCCTGATCCCTTTTTCCATTGGAATAGGCTCATTTTAACACATACTCTCACACACACACACACACACACACACACACACACACACACACACACACGCACACACGCACACACTCACACACTCACACACTCACACACTCACACACTCACACACTCACACACTCACACACACACACACACACACACACACACACACAAGCTTGGAGGACTGTGCAGGGCTTCGATAAGCGTGGCCCTTCTCTCTCTCTCTCTCTCTGAGTAAACATCGTTTTGGATTAGGCAGAGTATAATGAGAGCAGGGGGCTATCTGCCCACCACGCCTGCATTGTGGCCCCCCGCTCCTCTCTGAGGGGGCCGGGACCAATCTTTACTCTGCTATTTATCCCCCTCCTCTGATAGCTTACTTATCTGCAGCAAAATGCCAGGGCTGACTGCCTGTCTAACTGCCCCTATAACTGTCTGCTTGCCTTCTTGTCCTCCTGTGTGTCTGTCTGTCATCCTGTCTTAAGGCTTGCAAAAGCATTAAGACAAATGCAGGACTACATCTCATTTTATCTCTTCCTGTCTGTCAGCATGTCTGTCTACATGACAGACTCTTTTCCTGATTCCTTCTCGCCTTGTGCTGGTTGCTGTTGCAGAGGACAGTACTGCAGCATGAGTGATGTTATAAAAACAGAGCAATTATTATGTAGAGAGCAAGCACGACCACTTTTCTTTGCACTGCTATGAAAAGCCATATGCAAGCACCAAACCTGATATTACAGGCTACTTTAAATAATGTTATACACCATTTAGAAGAAGAACTCACCTCCATATAGTGTCTTCTTTAATACCAACCTTTAAAAACCCACATGTGATATACTTGAAAGAGACAAGAAATGTACACATTTTTCTATTTTTATGTCTGTCATCCACATTTTTTACTCAAATATGAAGCAAAATGAAGGAAAAAATGAGTTCTCAAGCTGTAACTGGTATTCTTGTTTAAATAATATCAATGTTTTACACCTGCTTTCACTAGCCAGCTTCCTTCAACATCTATTCCATCATGCTTTGCACTTCTCAATGACAATGACAATGAATAGAAGTAGAGAGCGTACACTTGATGAAACTGGTACGCAACCGTTGTCAGTACAGAGTGTGTGTTCAGGAGCAAAGGAAGACAGGGAAAGTGAGGGTTACAGAGGAGAGTTGAATAAAGTATGGAGAAAAAGAAGGAAGGAGTGAGAGAGACAGCGGCGCAGAATTACAGAGAGGAGGAACGATCGAATGAGAGGGGTGGGAATGTGATGTGGGGAGAGACAGGAGGAGGCAGAAACAAAGAGAGAGTTTGACATGTGGCTAATAGACATATCAGCACTGAGGTGTGGGGTTTAGCTGGCAGACGAGAGCTTTGCAGAGCTTCATTCATTGATTAGCATACGGAGAGTGGCATGGGGCCATGTGACAACCCCAGATTAAGCTGCACACACACACACACACACACACACACACACACACACACACACACACACACACACACACACACACACACACACAATGTAGATTGCCACAGATTGCATCTCTCCCCTTCCTTGGAGAAAGGCAAGGATGTCAAATTACAGGGTGTCACCTGCACCAAGCTATCTAGTTTCTTGAATGTTAATGTATATAAACAATTAGGACAGGAAAAAGAGAAAGAGACGGGAATAGGGGTGATTGGAGAAGAAAAAGATGGAGAGCAGAGAAAGAAGTGAAAAGAGTTGGATAGTGTGAGAAAAAAAAAGAGGAGCGACTGGGAGCGTGAAAGGGGCTGGAGAGGGGAGTCAGTGAGGGGGGTGGGGAAGGTAGAAAATGAGAAAGCGTGCAGGGAGGAGGAGGAGGAATAGGACAGTTGAGATTAAAAAGGCGAGAGATGAGAGGTTCTTGTTTCTTGGATCATGGAAAAAGAATAAAAATATATGAGAAAAGTCAGGAACAGTCCAGGAACAATATGTCGTGATATACAACAAAACAATTTGATAATTTGATTATTATCCATGTATTTCTTTATTCTATATATTACAGTACGTACATTTTACTAACCACATCTGTGTTAGTTTTAATTTGAATTCAAAAGAATATCCACACTACATAATATGTGTGAGAGCTGTTTTATTTTTGATTTACTGTCAATATCCTGTGACTGTGACATTTGATGATAGTCATCTTAATGCAAGTGTCACCCTATTTGACATCAAAAACACCAGTTGCATCCACAAAAATTGGCTCCCTGGGTAGGCTTTCCTTTAAAAAACCACCTCTCAAACGAGCCCCATCTCCAAATAAATGAGATTGTGGGAGACGAGAACACACCAATACCTGAAGCTGTGTCCGTTGGTCTGGTGTTATCTGAGTAAGGCTGGGACCTCTGTCCCTGCTGAGTGTTTTCCTGCTTTATTGGCCAAGTATAAAATCATTTGTACCAAATAAGTTGCTGTTTCAGTTTGCAGTTACCAATGATGTTGTCTCGGGTGTAAAAGTACCACCCTATTATACAGAGATTAATCTGCTGATTATTTTCTTGATTAATCAGTTAATCATTTGGCAATAAAATGTAGGAAAATTGTGGAAAATGTGACAATTATATAAAGCAGCAAATCACCACATTTGAGTAGTTGATAGACAAATATTTGGCATGTTTGCATTTAAAAAAAACAATTATTTCAGTTAATTTTGTTTGTTCTTCTGTTGATTGACATTTATTGCAGCTCTAAAGCAAACATGGACCAGAAATATTTGAACATCTACAATTACCACAACAACTAAGCAAACGCCATGTGCTTGTAAAGATTGAAAGCTCCACAAAGCTACAATTTCAACCTTGAGGGTGAGACCTTGGAGTTTTAGTCAACTACCACCTCACTGGAGAATGTATTATGCTTGTGGTAATCTATATAGCTGGTACCATATTTGTGTAGCAGGTCATAGTAGTCACACAAAGCAGTCATCACAAATTTAGAAAAACAAAGTCTGGTCTGCGCCCCTCTGATGCTGTCATCCAGTTATATTTAGATAAGACTGGCAGAAAATGATAGCACACATTTCTACACCCACTCTACCAAGACCTGTATGAGCTGTGTGCATGTGTATACGTGAGTGTGCATAGATTTGGGTGAAAACATGTCTGCCCCTATGTGTGTTTGTACTTCTGTGAGCACGTCAGTGTAGGAGGGAGCAGGGAGCGATTATGAATTGTATACCACAAAGTTATCAAAATTCAAAGAGGGAGGCAACTTACGAGGGGAGACGAGGATATATTCAGAAAGAGTGACAGAAACAGGGAGTGGGGAACAAAGGAGGGAGACAGAAATCACATCCACTACTAGAGCATCCAGGAGTCTGCCCAACAACTGCACTGATGCCTTAAACATGAGACCCAGATTTTCTATCTTGGTGAAGAGGTGCTGAGGGAAGAAGACAAAAGAGGGAGACAGGGGAAGACATAATATAGAGGAGAGGTTATAGGGAGCAAAGGGAAAGGTGGGGGAGGTAAACAAGAGGGTGCAGTTTTAGATACAAAGACAGTGCTGCTGAGGGACAGATTGTCAAATTGACTGTGGAATGGGTTTTAACTAAACTGACTGTTAATGTTCTCAAATATGCATCCAATTACTGTGTGCTGTCCAGTGGCTCCTCAGCAATGCCTGAGTGATGTGCCTTGCTCATGATATCACTACAAACAGTACCTTGTAGGGGAGGGGAGGGTGTTTCCTTTCTAAAGTTGCAACTAAAGGTTATTTTCACTATGAATGAATCTGGTAATCATTTCTTTGATTCATCAATTAATTGTTTTGTCCATAAAATGCCAGAAAAGTGTGAAATTACTATTTTCTAAAGCCAAGGTGACATCTTCAAATTGCTCATGTCTCAACAATTAACAGTCCAACACTCACATATATTCAGATTATTATAACACAGAACAAAGAAAAACAGAAATTTTTCATCATTGAGAAACTAGACAAGGAGAACGTTTGGCATTTCCGCTGACAAAATAACTTAAATTAAAGTATGAAAAATTAGTTCTAGTCTTATTCACCTCAACCTCACTCTGATTACTTTTGACAGAATCTGGATGTTATGCTGATGATCAATTAATGATTTCTGAAGCACTGACTTAAGAACATTTATGCATGACTGTTAGTGTCTTGGTGGAGAAAAGGGAAACGGTTCAGGATGGCAAAAACAGCAAAGGCGGATTGCTGTGATCATAGTTTAGCAAATAATTATTATAAATATAAGCTTCTTGCATCATAATAATAACAACAGGTAAGATTTTATCACAAAATGTGCAACGGAAAAAGAGACGAGAGGAAAGAAACTCTGATTTGGTGACTGCACTGGTTCTACATAAAGTCTTTTGCTTCTTATGGAATTGTGTATGCTATGCTGATCCACTTGAATGATTGGCTGCCTGCAGTGTCACCGCAGTCCGTGATTGGCCACTTAGTTTCACGCTCCAACCAACAACAAGCTGGCTGATTTAAATTTCCTGAGGACATATTTGGTGGCTTGCATGTTCAGTTGAGCAGCTGCTTTTCTCTAACGCTGCACTGTTGATCGCTTGTCAGCTTGCCTGTTTGCTGGACCCTTTGTTTCACTATCATGCCATTTTGTTGTGTTTTGTTTACTTGCATGAAGCTGTACTATGTAAGCAATCATGTTCTTCTGAATATGTGAAATGTTGTAATTATTCTTCAATGCGTTTGATTTTGGTACTGACAGAAGATTTGCAATAAATTCAACCACTGGATGTACTGCCTCAGCTGCCTGTGTTGAAAACAGTCAATACTCATACTGACTTCTATTTGACATTAATAGTCAAATCACCTTGCTGATCCTCTACTGAATCTGGTCCCAGTCCAGCAACTCCACATTTTAAAAATATTGCAACATTGGTTTTGAAATTTGGCAAGGATGACAAGCCAAAGTACCATGCATGACTTTATAGTAAGTAAACTGAAATGCTTTCAGAAGTCTCAGCAAAGACCGGTGCTGAGGGCGGGGTGAAAGCAGTTTATGAGAAGGTGAGAGCAAGATAGGAAAAAAGGTTAATGGGGTGGATAGGGGTGAGTTTGTCGGCTAAAGCATAGATGATTCAAATGGGTGTGGGCAGTGGTGATTGGGAGGCGGAGTGGTGGTGGCAGGGTGTTAATTTGGGAGGTTCAGAAGAGGAAGGAGACCCCCGGGGCTCTCTGTCGCTCTCTCTCTCTCAACTGAAATGAACTGCACTGCGACAAACTCGCCATGAGAGGCCAGAGAGTGTGTGCACATGTGATACAGCAGCGCCTGTGTGTATTTCTGAGTACCGAGTAAGTGTCTGTTTGTGTGTATTTGCATCTGTGTGTGCGAGCGCGTTCGCATTTGTGAGCGGCGGGCTGCCTGAAGGCTCCCTGTGTGCAGGCGTTTCATTGGAGAGGCAGATGAGCAGGGCAGATATCCTGGGGCGGCCTGGCAGTGGCCAGAGCTTTATCTGAGCTGAAATGATTTTAGCACTCCGTTTTGGAGCACTAACCCAGGAGCAATGTCACCCCATCCTCCTCCTTCCTCTCCCTATCCCTTTCTACTTCCTTCGCTCTTTCTCTGTCACTTTGTCACTTTCTCCTCTCTTCTGCTACTTATTCTCTTATCCCCTCCAGAAGCAACACGGGTACTTTTAAGGCAAAACAGATTTCCTTGCTAAAGAAGCATTTAAACATTTAAAAGATTGATAGATGCAGTTACACACCTGTCTTGCAGGAAACTTATGCAATGTATTTTAATACTATACCTATTATATACAAATAACTAAGTTTTAAATCACCTTGTATAACATCCCTTGTGTACCTCTCGCTGGGATGATTGCCTGTCAGTGAAGTCAGAAAGATTTCTGAAACCCGCCTGAATCAACTAGTCGGAAACACTGACATTAAGTAGCGCTCCACTGCATTTTCCCAGTAGGAGGTTGGACATTCAGACTTCCCTAGTAGTCAGGAATGCTGCATTACAGGGGGACTAATCCCAGTGGAGCCTCCCTCACCCTCCACCTCCTACTTCTCCAAGCTGCACGTAGTTATTGCCTTTACGTAATGTCCCATATTTTACATGAGACTCTCAGGCAGGCATGCTGGTCTTCTGCGATCAGAACCATTTTCACGCTGGGGCAATGGTTAGGGTCCATCAAGCAGCAGCAGCGTAGATGGTACCTTTACCATTTCTCCTCTCTCATCTCATCTCCCCACTCTATCCTTGTTCACTACCTCACCACCATAACTGGTCACCACTCTCTCACTCTATTTCTCTTTCGCTCATTGCAGTTACCTTGGCTGCCACATGGGGAATTAAGTGGTATTACAAGGAAAGGCTTCTAGCTGAGCTTAACTGCATTACAAGAACAGGTAATATACCCTGAGAGTGTGTGTGTGTGTGTGTGTGAGAGAGCAAGGGGATAGAGGGTGGAGGGACCATGGGTTCGTGTGAGTGCGAGAGTAGGAGGGAGAGAGACAAAAAGAAAGAGAAGGGGTCTTAAGGGAATTGTCAACTCAAACGCTCTAATCACACTGAAAGCTCTGGACAAAGAGCACCCACGGACACCAACGGAGCACACCCTGGGGGCAACGAAAGGCCACTTAGCCCTATCTGACTCCCTCTCTACCTCTATCTGCTTCTCTCTCTTTTCTCACTGTATATAGAGGCAGGTCTTTTCAAAATAATACCTTCCACAACACCTGAGAGAGGAATGGAAGAACGTGAGGGAAAAATAAATATACAATATAAATATATACAATACGTAGGCAGGCAGGTAGATTAATCATTGGGCAAAAGGACTAACTACAGTTAACTTTTATACAAAACATTTCTGTGTATATTTGACTTAAGTTTTCCTCTTAATTCAAGTTTAATATGGTTGCGATTGACAGTTCATTCTTGACTTTGGAAACTAGTTTTAAATTTCTACTTGTTATTTAAATTTCTTTTATAAAAGGTAAAATATATTTACTCAACAGATCTTCATTTTAAAATGCTGATGTTATGTTTTTATAAAAAAAATGAAAAACTATAAACATATTGACTGATCATTCAGTTATGCATGTGTGTGAGAGGACATAATATCACAGCAGGGAGACTTCACAATCGCAGCCGTGTGTCATGCAGTGTCTGTGTGTACCCTGAGCCTGAAGTCAAAATCACTCAAATCCATTCAAGGTGAGAGCATAGGACTATCATGCAACAAACAGACAGGACAGGACAGGAAAAGAAAGGAGCACACAAAGCACAAAGACACTTGGACCTCAGCAGCTCAGAGGAGTTTCTAACAGAGCCCACACTGGCCTCCATTCTGGCCCTCAGCAGCTCTGCAGGACCTCCACTTTCCATAAAGCCCATAGGCAGATCACTGGCTCCCTAGGGCTAGGTAGCCATGATGGCTCTATTCAACAGTCCTGCTAATGTTATGCTGATTGTCTGAGCACAGCTAGCATGTAGTGTGGCTAAGCACAGGTCATTTCCTCGTTTCCCCCATGTCTCTTTTCAAATGTCCAGGCAGGGAGGGCCTTAACTAGGGCAATGGGGAGCCACTGAAGGTGACTAAAGATGGATTTTTGCATGTGAGAAGTCAAACTGGAAAATCACAATGGTAGGGAAATGCACAATCACTGGAATGCAATTATAATACTGAAGAACAGAAATTAAAAAAAAAATGTCTGCAGAATACCAAGTAAAACATACAGCAAAGTTGCCTGTGCCCCCTTTTTTGTTGCCTGTGTGTCTATTGTGGAAGGTGACAAAGAAGCGCTCATACAGCTGGGCTGAAACATAATGGATGTGGCCCCTTGGTCCACTACTTATTGTACCACAGAGGACCTCCTTCTCCACACATGTGTGTATGTGTGAATGTGCGTATGACTACTCACTTGTATGAGGTGTCAAATGATGCAGTCAACCCACAGTACCTTTACCACGAACCTTCTACGGCTAAAGTGTATATGTGTACCTTATCGAGCTGTAGCACATCAACACACGCAGTTGAAAAATATATCTAAACACTTTTAAACTACACAGTGCCTGGATCCTTTTCTAAATAAAAAAAATTAAATATTTTCATTTTAAGTTTTGACCATTTTGTTTCTAGGTCTTTTAAGGTTGAGATCAATTTTCTGACAGTTTGGTTCATGATTTAAACAACTGATTTAAATATTCTGATCAATGAATCACAGTCCAGTTGATGCCTGCCTAAATATGCCCAAATATTTCTGTTAGAGAAGTTTCTATAGATGGTGATTGATTCTTTTTACTGTTAAACTGGGTCATTACTGAACTAAAGTCCATTGTAACTTTGTTACAAACTGCTGTGTCCCGTCAGAGGAGCAAAACAAAATTTCTGAGCCATGTTTTACGAGGTTGTTTTCTTTAAGTGCCTATTGGTGAACTGTTATATGATCATTTGAAAGTCTGGACGGTTCACCAGTTGCCTTTGACTGTCACCTGGATGACTAAGGATTGCTGTACACATCTTTAAATATCACTTTCCAAAAATTTGCCACAAGTTGTCTAAAACTGACCCTGCACTTTAACAAGTTGCTGACTATAGAGGAATGTTCTTGAATTGCTGATTTGACTGAAGTAATTCGTACTAAGACACACTACAGTCTGCCATATCCTACACAATAGAAATAGATTAGAAATTAAATCTTTTTTTGTTTTGTTTTTTTTGCAGAGGGCATGGAGGCAAAAGAGGTAAAGTGGAAGAGGTGGATAGGGCAGAAAAGGAGGAATATGTCTGAGGATGGCAGAGCAATGGAGAGTGAAATGGAGAAATGGAGAAGGGCAGAAGAGGTGGGACAACAACAAGAAAAGAATACTTTAACACCTAGTGTGAGTGAGATTGCGTATGACACCAACCCAGGCAACATACAGAGAGCATGGCACTGTAACTGGGCACAGAAGGTTGTGATGAATATTTCATATCAGAGATTGGAACTTATTGAAATGGCTCCCATGAAGTGTGTGTGCATGTGTACACGTGTGTATTAGTGCGTTTATCTCTTGGTCCATCTGAAGAAGGGCGCCAAGACAGTCTAGAACATAACCAGATTACTACTTTCTAAAAGTGCAATCAGATAAAAAATAGACTTTGATATTACGAGAGAAAGTTTTACATTTAAGTTTGCATCATCATTCATTTCCTTATGGGTTTGTTTGCTGTGTGTTCACACCATATTTCCAGGGTTTCCCAAAGCATATATGTTATACCACCTTGCCTGAAAGCATCAGTAGAAATGATAACACTTTTATTAAATATAACATTAATCAGTATAGAATCAGAGCACAGAAGCTACCTCAAAAAGCAAAAGGCCGCGTATTTGTGAGGAAACTGTTTACAGTGTCAGCTAATAACTAAATTCATCACAATGTGAGATGCATCTGTCTGATTCAGCTCAGCAGGTGACAGTGATTGATTGATAACGTCATTAATCAATCACTGTCACCTGCTGTTTGCTTCGCTGTAATTAATCAGAACAGCATATCACAATGTCCCTTTCGATAAAATTCAGATGAGCTCTGGTCTTGAAATGTTCTCCCAGAAAAGGAAGACATAAACTATAACATTTTAATTAAAGGCACACTCCTTAATTTTATTACAGCACCAGTAGATCTTCCAAAGTTTACAACTGTGTTTTAAAAAATCAAACATTAGCTGGGAAGACATTTTTGGTTTGTGGAAATGTTTGAGAGCTGGTTTATGCTATAGGGCTAATGATCACACACACAGTGATAAAAAACAATTCCTATCTTCCTTTGTGGTGATGTTGTAGGGTTGGACTGACTTGCACTGTTTGATAAGTGACAGAGGCAGGCAGACAATAGCCAACTGTCAGAGCCTTGAGATGAGTGGGAGGGAGGGAAGAGCGCACATATACACACAGACACACAGACACACACAGACAGAGTCAGGGTCAGTAATTGAGTGGGAGGGATAAGCTCTCCTCTTTCTTTCTGTTAGTCTGTCCCCTCTCTCTTTCCACACACACACACACACACACACACACACACACACACACACACACACACACACACACACACACACACACACACACACACACACACACACACACACACACACACTGTAACACACACTGTAACACACACACTGTAACACACCAGTCACCCCATCATCACCCAACAAGACCAATTTGTTGCCACGAGTTACCAGCAGGGTCCGGGACAATGTCAGCTGTCAGTCAGAGCAGGCGAGGTCCGTCATTGGTTTAGTGGTCACCACTGGTTACAGATTGTGCTGCTTAGTTAGTGAGATGATTTACTCTGTGGGCCGACAGCCACCTTAAATCTTCACAGAGACGCACACAGGGCTATACACACACAGAGTCGCAGTTCAAATTTTCAGAACAAAAAATACAAACTCAAGCACATACACAAACACAGACACACATGGCCTTGAATAAAAAAGCAATATAAGATAGAGAATAAAAATGCATTGGTGCTGCCCCGTATCAGACAAAACAGAGCAACATTGAGATTAAGCGTCATACTGCTGAGAGAGAGAAACAGAGATGTGAATAGTGAAAGGCGAGATATCATACATTCATTTTAAACAGGGGTGGGTGGGGATTGAGTGAGCCAGGCTGTGAATGAATCTGTGTGTGTGTGTGTGTGTGTGTGTGTGTTTGCATTCTGGCCCAAGGGTCGTAGCGGACATACTGACACAAAATAAACAGCGCTCAATCTCCCGGCCTGTGATTGCAGCTCTGGTGTCAAGATAAGTCCTGGGCTGGTGGCAGCCGAGAGACCGTCCGCTTGCTCAACAATAGAGGACAGAAAAGGAGGAGCAGAAAAGAGGAGAAACGCAGAACATCAACATCGGACTGACTTTCTCTCTGCCTCTGCACGTTAGGTTTCTCTTTTTTCCAATCCAAAATCAATGTAGTCTTGGGCCTCAGATTTTGAGGGGTGCAGCAGTTACCATACTGATGTAACTAAATCAGCTGACCTGTCACCTGTGTGCCAAATATTACTCCAACCCTGCTCTTCTGAATACAGAGAGGAGTCTTAAAATCTGCATTTTAAATGCATCACACACATAAGGATACATTTAACCGATTTTACATCAAACTTTTTTCATATTTGTTGTATAATTGTTGTAAACACATGATTGAATGCACTTTTTGTAAGTCACTTTGGATAAATGCGTCAGCTAAATTATTGTAATGTAATGTTACAGAAGAATTTACACTATATCTTTATTTTTTTCTTGCATGTACACACTCTTGCGTCTGGTAACTTTTCTGAATAGAGAAAAGGCTCAGGAAGTTAACCTGCTTGTTGATTCTTCAGTTTTACTATTTCAGAAGTCCTCTCCTTTTCTCATATTAGTTAATCTGTCTCTGAAAATTCCAGGTCTGTTTAGAGAAGTGTGTGAAACAGTGTGAAATTTAGAATTTTTTTCCATGTTCAGACAGGTATGCCTTTAGTTCTGAACAGTTAAAATTTTGGGCTCCATTTTAATTGCATAACGACAAGTGCAAAGCCTTAGGCCTTGAGCACAAGAATAGTGTGGGCGTTTCCAAGCACACACTATTTTGGTTCATGTTTGAGCAGCAGCACAAAGTGGAATATAGATCACAGGGCGTGGTGATTAATAAATACATGTCTTAGACAGTCATATAACTGGTTTCGTAGCTCTGAAACAGCTGAGCCAACCACAGTGTGATAAAACCGCATATGCACCACAATGCATTTAGAAAAATGTTAGATGTGAGAGAGGAGGCTATGAGGAGTTAGGAGTTATGCCAACCAGTCTGATGTCTGTAGAGGTGTGTGAGGTTATTTTATAGCAGCCTGGTGCCACTTGCATGTGATTTAATCAAGGTCAACACACTGGACAGCTGTGTGTAATGGCACTGTGCTCTGGCGCGGTACTTCTCAAATCAGAAGCTACAGATTTATCAACGTATCTGTCCTGCTGCCGTCTGATGGCTGCAGGGATTGAACAAACTTAATGCGCACCAAAGAGGCAGTAAACTGACGATGCACCACAAACAGTTGTGGTTCTGATTTGTCTCTTCTCAGCAAAATGTCTAAGACTACCATGTCTCTCCTCCCACGTGTGCACCATGCGCTCTCAATGTCTCACAATGCCACATAGCAAAGCAAATTCCAAGGTCAGGTCGCTTGCACTGGTCATTGCGCTGCCACAAAAATAGAGAGACTTTTCCAATAAACAAAGTTTTCTTAACAAAATAAAGGAGAGAGTTTAGAAAGAGCGTGCACAGAGAACAAAGTGTAACATCAGAGGAAACAAAATTTCTCATGAGCTGCCCTTGGACAAGGCACCTAAGTGCCAAGTGCTCCAGTGGACTGCGGTTGCTAATGGAGCAATGTAGACATGAAATCAGAAAAAACTATGTAAGAAGGAATGGGCAGATATAACCTGGGGATGTTTGGGTCCAGAAAGAAAGCAAATGAATGGAAGAAAGAAAGAAAGAAAGAGAGATATAGTGACAGACAGGATGGATGAACATGACAGAGGGACCTGCAGACAGATTGAGAGATCACAGACAGGAACGCATTAAAGCAGAGTACCGTATGTCAGAGCTCTGGGTTCTTCGCTTGTCTCCTTCCTTACCTCCCTCCTTCCCGGGCCACCACCAACACCTTCCTCCCCTCTCCCCCTCCAGAAATGAATATTTCTCATCACCATATGAATATTGCGGGCGTGACAAGTGCGTGTAAACACACAAAGGCGGAGTGCTCAAATCCACTCACTGGGAGCTATTAAGTCGTCAGGCGGCACAGAGAGGCTGACAGAGGAGAGAAACAGTGTGCATGTATGTGTGTATGGTGGCAGGGAAGAGAAACGATGTGGTGGGCCACTGAACAGAGCAGCCAGAGAGAGAGAGAGAAAGAGAGAGAGAGAGAGTGGACAGGCAGTCAGAAAAAAAAACAAGGAAAGAAAGAAAGAATTGCTGGCAGACTGCTAATTTTACTTGTCGCAGAAAAAAAACACCCAACCCGTGCTCAAACTGTCAACGTCACTGTCACCTCAAAACCCAGGGGAAGGTGCATGTGTGTGTGGGACAGATGGGAATAGGAAATGTGTGTGTGTGTGTGTGTGTGTGTGTGATAGAGAGAGAGAGAGAGAGAGAGAGAGAGAGAGAGAGAGAGAGAGAGAGAGAGAGAGAGAGAGAGAGAGAGAGAGAGAGAGAGAGAGAGAGAACAGTGTGCATGGAGAGAAAGGCAAAGACAATGTCTGTGCAGAGTGTCTTTTTGTGGAGCAGGTGTGTAAGCTAGGGGAGCCCTTTTTGAGATATTGTGGGTTCAAATGTATGTGTAATGTGCACACATGCTCACACACAAAACAACTCATATAGTACTTGCCAACCTCCTCATGTCAGATTCAATAAGGTTGCTCACTCAATACGGTGTGTTAGATAGAGAAGGAGAGAGATAGTGTGTGTGTGTGTGTGTGTGTGTGTGTGTGTGTGTTGTGGGTGTCTGGGAAAGGAGCAGGTTGTTTCCTCTGATCAATGGAGAACGTGCTAAGGTGACCCAGCTCTGTCTGTCGAACAACATCTAACTCTTCATCTGTGCCCCTCACTTTCTTGTTATCTCAGACTTTCTCTCTTCATTCTTCTCAGTTTTTTCTTTCTTTTTATCCTGTCTGAGGTATAATTTTTCTGTGTGTGATGTTCTGTGTCAACAAAAGGACTTCTTTAGCCACACCAGCACTGGACTCTGGCACTGATGGAAAGATGGTTGACTTCAACGTCCACATCAAATAGCCGTGTGTAATGGCACTCAAATACTTCATACCTGCAAAACTAATGACAGCTGCACTTTGTGTTTAATGCTAATGAGAAAATTAAGATATGGTAACAAAGATTACATTATACCTGCTACCAAGCATTTAAAAAAAAAAAAAAATATATATATATATATATATATATATATATATATATATATATATATATATATACACACACACACACACATATATAAATTGAGCAAAAAGGGTTTTAAACTCAGATGAGGTTGGTGTACTGCTATAAACTCATGGAAAGACATTTTTTAATAAACAATGATTTGATCTGATCTGATATAATTTCATTGCTAACAACCACCTCTTCTGTTAGACACATAATCTGTGCATTGCTGTCATGTCTCTGATGTTTATCTCATAATACAGCCACTAAACTTATTTTAAACTTTCTTAGGTGTTCCTTTTATTCAACGTATAAGCTTTTATTCAACTTGTGAATGCACATACATGTAATTCAGACTAAAACAAGGATTTGTTAACTGGCCTTGTGTTCATGGTCCTGAGATAAATAAAAATGTGGGCCTATTTGTGGAGGTGTTCAGTTTCTATGGTTCTCTTCAGCATGTGTTTACAGTATAGTGAAAACTGTATCTTGTTCAGTTTTTTTACTTTTGTTTCGGTTTCAACCACTTAGGCAAGACCTATGCATGGATACAGTGGCTGCATCTAAGCAAAACAAGGAGCAATTACAATGGGTGAACAAACAAATGTTGTGTTTCAAGGATATTACTGCAGATTTATAGCAATTGTACATTCAGAAGCTCAAAAGACAAACACATTAGGTTATAGAGAGTCAAGAATGTTCTAGATACTGTACTTCCATTTAAGGGGATCCTATCGACAAGTTGTTATTGGACTATTCTGCAAAACTGGGACTACTTTGACCCCTTACCTTGCATCTTGGTGCAATACTTTCTGCGTTGGCACTGAACGTATGCTTCGGACATACATGTGTGCTGCAAAATCATTCTAAGTAATTGAGAAAAGTTTATAGGCACACTCTCTGCTGACTATGTTGGCACTGTTAACAGCACATCATCTTCAGTAAACACACCACTATGGTTGAAACAAATCCAATAATCATCCTGTAACCATGGGCATCAGCTCAAATCTTTCGGTATTTGACAGCCTCTCGTGCTTTCATCTTTTAATTTTCTCTTTAGAGTAATCACAGAGCAAAAATGCCATCGAATGAATGCCATTGAAATTCTCTGGTTTAGAGGTCAACTAGGCAGTTAGACAGATTTCTCAGACCAAGCAGATACAGCTGTGACGTCAGCCGCTAAGTGGGCCAGGGGTCTATCAGTCAGCGGATCTGTTAGGCTTGTAACCTGCGGCGACAGGTCCTTAACGCGCCGCGCGGACAGAGCCGTAACAGATGCCCAGCTAAGTGCCTGATTAAAACTTAATGTGCAGAAGGAGCCGTGTGTGAGTGTGTGTTCTTCTGCAAGAGTGTCTGTGTGTGTGTGTGTGTGTGTGTGTGTGTGTGTGTGTGTGTGTGTGTGTGTGTGTGTGTGTGTGGTGCACAGCGTTAGGGAAAATATGAAATGGGCGCCAGCCCTCCAGCAAGAGAGGGGCCATGCCAGCTGCTGCTCTCCCCAGAGACGGAGCCCTGAAGCTGGGCAGCGAGGCAGGGCAGTCAGGGGAGGCTCTATAGGGCCATGGCACAGTCACAACACAAGTGGCATATGTGACGTGACACTCCACTTATCAAATGAGATTTAATTTTCTAATTATAATACCCCCCCCCGCCCCATACACACATTCAAATCCGAGACAATGGGCCCTTGAAGTCAAGCAGCTGAATAAAAGAAACACCTGAACTGCACTTGTCAAGAATAACATGACAACACTTCCCAAGATACACACTGTTGGCAATATTGGAAATCAACAATGTGGATCTTACATAGGACTTAAGCTTGACTGCTGAGGTACCAAACAGCCAAATATGCATCTAACTAAAGTTGCAACAAGTTTTACAAACAAAACATAATACTTGACTCTGACATGTTAAACAACTAACATTGCATAAAGACTAGTGAGTTATTGTTACTGCTGTTGATCAACACATCTGGTCAGGTGTTTTTCACTGTCACTGTGAACCAACCAGGTTATCAGTGTGTTGTTGGTCAAAATGCACATGCTCGCAAGTTTAGTGTAGTGTTTTTACAAAAGCTTGTAGACTATGTGTCAGCTATTTGGATACAAATAGGAGTTAGTGGAAGCACAGCCACATCTCCACATTCCTGGAGCAACCATTATTATTGTTACATTTATTCATAATAATAATAATAAACATCACAGTCTAAACATTTAATGCACACAGGCTTTTATGACAAACATTTCTTACGTACAAATGCACTCAAAAATTAACTTAGCTTTCATGAATGAGACTGGTAGCGTGTATGTTTGTGTGTGTGTCCAGGAGGTATGAGTAGCTTCGTGGGTCAACAAGCCAGCAGCCAATAATTTACCCACTGACAGAAAATTTCATCTGCCTATCATCCTCTCCCTCCCTCCCTCCCTCCCTCTCGCTGTCTCTCTCTCCATTCCTTGCTCACTGATTATGCCGTCAATACGTTGCGGATGAGAGGAGCTGACAATTGACCAGCCTGGATCAATATCAGCTAATAAGCATGTCAGGAGAGAGGAGAAAAGAGCAAGGAATCGACTGAGAGAGAGAGAGAGAGAGAGAGAGAGAGAGAGACAGAGAGACAGAGAGAGAGAGAGGATGAGTGAGAAAGTGACAGAGAGAAAAAGCCAGTTTGATCCAATTCGGCTGCTTGGCGTGTGGAGGTGTAAGTGGGATGATTGGCCTGTTATTGCTGGTTTAATGTTAGGCAATCAGAGCCCTAGTGGTCTAGATATCAACAAACATCCATCAAATTGTCCCTTCTTCTTCTTGATACCACCTCCTCTGCCTGGCCCCGCCTGGACCCTGACAAACAATACGACAACAATGAGAGCCGAGCAATGGTGCCGTTTAAAAAAACCCCAGGGAGGTTGAATTGATAGCCTTGCACTCGCCGCACGAGCCAAAAGAAAACACGCTTGTTTGGGGGTTTTTTGTTTGTGTTGGGGAGATCTTCACTCATTTTATTCTTTATTTTCCTTTCTTTCCAGCCTCTTGCCGTCTTTCCCCCTGGCAGAGGAGCATGTCGTTGTTGATGGTGATATAATAACACAGTCAGGTGTCTGTGGCCAATTCCCTGTCATTTGGACTTTTGCGTAAATCACCATGTATTTTTCTCTTCTTTTCTTTCTACTTGCTTTCTCTATTTCACCGCTCGATCTTCCCTTTTTTTCCCAAGGTGTCATTTTCTTTTGCTCAAATTACCTTTCCCGTGGCCTCCCAGACGCCACAATTGCTGATGTTGTATGGATACTGATGAAAGCTTTTCTGTGCAACACTGCTGCTAGCACAGCTAGTCAACACTACTTAGTCTAATACTGCCTATTATAGGGAAGAAGGAAGATACATGACTGACTCTAGATTGACTGAAATGTTGTTTGACTAACTACCTGATTGACTGACTGAAAGACTGCTAAGTGACAGAAAGACAGACAACAGGAATTGGACTGACTGAATGGCTTGTAGTGTGACCGTCACTCCCCTTTCTGTGCCCACCACTGTCAAAGATCTGAACTGAACTGAACCAGTTCAAGGAGCAAGACATATATGGTTCATATGAATTAAGTGTGATCATTGCACATGGAATAATAATAAATAATTCGACTGTTTTTAAACTGTAAGAAATGTTTGTATATGTTTGATATTTTCTAGAGGTGGCGAACCCTGTTGTAAGGAAGGTAAGGCCCCAGTACAGCACACAGGCAGGTATATGGTGATATAGTCAGTGTTCTCTGAGAGGCCAGAGAGGAAGGTTAAGCACAGCTGACACCAGGGTTTGTGCTGCAAATGTTGTTATTCTATTGTTGTTATGAGTTTAGTCCCACTTCCTTTTGTAAATATTTTTTTTAGTTTTCTTGTTTTGCATATTTCCTGGAAGCACCTGTAAATAAATGTCCACTGATGGAACCGCCAACAAAGCCTCTTGAGATTTGACCCTCTGGCAACAACCATCTTAAAATGCCCACACGGGTCAGCTTTGATTCTATGAAGGATCTGTAAAAAATAAATAAAATACACAACAGCAAAAGGTTCACCCCCTGTAATATCTGGTTGTGGCGACATGCCTAACATTTTTATGGTTATGTTTACTCAGCTCAAAGGACTCTGTTTGGACTTAACCAAAGTAGCCTAAATGTAACAATCCACAAGATATTGGCCTCGGACGGCAAAAACCAGGCAAGAACATATAGTATTTTGTGGACTGGAAGAAACATAGTCTATACGGCAATTACATTCCCTTTAAAACGTACATAAACTTTTTTTTTTTTTTTTTTTTTTTTTTTTTAAATCAGACAAGGTTGCCGCAAAAAATTATTTTACACAACTCTGACAGATAAGTTGTCCATCACTTTCCTGTCTGTGCTAACACATGCTGTCCCCCGCCAGACATGTTAATCACTGTGCATAGCCCCCTGCCTACATATTCAGCCAGTGTCCCCACTAGGACCAACTACACGATGTGACCTGTTCTCCCACACATGCTGATTGCAGCGTGGATGAGTGATGGAATGGCGGGGTTGGGCGAGGAGGTGGAAAAGGAGAAGAGCGGCGTTGTTCTCATTTACATGTTTATAGCTCCTCGGTAGGGAGGGGACAGCGCATGTTTGCGTGTGTTCGATGGACATGTCCAATTATCAACCCTGTTGTTTCCTCAACAACGCTCTCGGACTGCTCAACATGCAGACGCAGGCAGCCAGACGCATTCATATGAGCCAGCTGTGCTTGCTGGGAGAACGAGCTGGTTAGTGCACTGTGGGCTGCTTGTGAGCATAAGGGTCATATGTCAGATGGCAGGTATGGAGTCAGCTGTGGTTTAATGACAGCTGTGTGTGCATGTGTGTGTGACAGAGAGACAGAGAGGGTCAATGCCAGCCCACACACACACACACACACACACACACACACACACACACACACACACACACACACACACACACACACACACACACACACACACACACACACACACACACACACACACACAGAACGAGGTTAACCCATAACTCACAAACACCAGACACACTGGATGAGACATAACATATGCCATATGGCAAACATGCAAACTCAAGCATACCTAATGTGTTATTTCCATGTTAATGCAATCCCATTCCATCACCATGGCAACAAGCATGATTGACAGAACATGAAAGGTTAGGAAAGAAAGAGAAAAGAAGAGTTGAGATTTTTTTTTTTATACCAAATGCATCTTTTTAACCCCTCCACCCAACAAACACGCACAGAGATAAAAAGGCAACAATTTATTCCAATGTTGCCCCCCAAAAAAAATAATCGAAGCCAAACCCAAAACGTGAGCTGCAAGGAGGCTAACCACACACTCACGTGCCATCTGATAGCGAGCTTCTCATCTCCTCATTCCTCAGCCTCCCACCCTCACAACTCCAACAAACACACACACACAAATACACCTTGGTGGGGAGGGGAGAGAATATTAAAAACAAACAAACAGAGAATTGACTTGCTGAGAAGAATTACAGAGGTGCTGATTACATCTGACCCCTCACCTCTGCTGTCAAAAAGCGCTTCTCTCGCCTCTCTTGTTCTCTCCTCCATTTATGTGTCGACTCTCATACCCCCTCCTCTTTGCCACTTTGTTAACCGAAGAATTTTTTTTGTCACGGTCGGGGCTCTTGGGGAGTATTCTTGTTCAGGAGACAGAGACCTCCCCAATAGTAGATCCCAAATCTTTGTATCTGTGAAAAGCGCTGTCAATTTGGCAGAAGGTTTTACCGTGCTATCCACATTTAAAACAAAAAAAGACAAGACAAAAGAGACAGAAAGGTTAAGATGAGGATTAACGAGGAAGGGAGAACAATGGAAACAGGAAAACTGATTTTTAACGTCTATGTTACCAGAAATTGGAATTATAGTCCAACTCTGTATCTGAGACCCGCTTTATTCTTCACATGGCTCGTGTGGGACATATAGGAGAGCTGTCTGATCTGTTAAGGGACTTAACTGTGTAAAGCTACTTAGGACCTCTGATACACAATTGTCAACAGGCAAGCTACCTGGATTATGAGCTGGTTAGTAGGAGAGGTCAAGAGTGGAAGTGCCCCCTTAACCCTGTAAGTGCATGTTTGGTTTTGACCATAAGTTGGATTTTTTTGGACAGTTAGATAATATAGTGCCCCATTAACCCTTGCAGTCAGGTTTTTTATGGAGGCTGTAACTTAAACCCCTTAAACACAACATGAGAAAGTGTGCCCTTAACCTTTTAAATTGGATGTTACAGGACCCCTAACCGTAACCCTTCTGGTTAAATAAGAAAAAGGCAGTTCACATGGACCACAACTTAAAGACAATGAAACTTAATGCCATACCTTAAAGCCTATTTATCCCATCCCTCAGTTATCAGTTAGGCAAATAATGGTGCATACTCTGTAAGCTATGAGGACTCCCAAGAATGTCCATATCTGCACTAGCAGTGTGAAAAAATTGCCACACAAAAACCTTCACAAGGAAAGGTGGCTCCATCCAGTAAAACTATATTAGCAAAGTCAAAGTATCTTTTCAGTGATTCAACACTGTTCCGCCACAGCACATTAAAGCTTAGCTCAAACTCTTCCACCTAGTGTAAGCACCTAGAACAGGGATCAGTAACCTTTACTATCAAAAGAGTCTCACACAAAAAAATCTGTCTGGAGCCACAAAACATATTTGAGCCTTATCACGCTAATTTCTCACTGCACATGAAGCATACTGGTAAGCCAGCAGCATTGGTGGTGAAGGCCAACAAACCTGCCCATCAAATTCTCTATTTTTCTCAGATAGTTGAGGAATCCACAGCTAACCTAGAGAGTGGGACTCAAGACTTGCCACCACTATTGAGGTTTGGCAAAACATAGCGTGCCTGTCATTCCCACTGTACGGCTACTCTTGCACAATGTAACTGTGAAGTGCATAATGCTTGAGGTCACACACCACCAACCATGTCACCGACTTTGGTGAAACTGGATCATATTTTTTTGGAGAAGGTTTCCTGATGGACAGTAAAGTAACCACTTGATGCAGCTAACTGTAACATAGCTGCCATTAGCTAGTTAGCTCAGTTAGCCAGACTGGAAGCTCATCTGGGCACTGGGGGAGTGTGTCTAGCACCGGAAGGAGCAGTGCCAAAATGGGCACCAAAGATGCCGAAGAGGATATTGAAGAAGGAAGGTAAGAAGAGGAAAGGAGAGAGGGATTGAGCAAGAGGCTGCTGGAGTAACTCTCGGACTGGCTTTTAGTTTTTGAAGTGAGTTCAAGGTTGCTATGTCTTGCTTGCAACAACACAAATGCACACTATAATAAAAATAAAAATACCAATACATTACATAATGTTGCTTCAAGGAAATTAAATGCTGTCTAATCTTTGATTGTGAGTAGATGAAGCTATCCTATAATACAGCACATTTGCCCCTTTCACTGAACCTTATGCTCACATGCAAGAGTCTATCCAGAGTGTTTTCTTAGCTTGCTGAGAGAGTTCACACCAGTGGACCTGATCAGAAACATATCACTGATGCTCAGTCGTCTGAATCCTGTGACCCAGATTGTTGGGTCTGCTATTCCTTTCTTTCTCATCCTCTAGATCTCTTTCTCCATCTCTGTCTCTCGCTCTCTCTTACACACACACACACACATACACATACACACACACACTCTGTTTCTAATGACAGCAGTGTGATAGTTAACTGGTGCTGGAGTGGAGTTGCGGTGGTGTGGCAGGGGCTGATTTGGCAGCAGTCACAGCTGAAAGGCTTTTATCCTGCATGGTAGAAAGCACAGAGATGGACATGCACAAGGACCCCTGAGGGACACACACACACACACACACACACACACACACACACACACACACACACACACACACACACACACACACACACACACACACACACACACACACACACACACACAGAGGGAGTAGTGGCAGTCAAAGGGAGTCTACTCAAGTGTTTGTTGGGTTTGAGGAGGGGAAAAAAAATAGAAGACTGACACAGAAAGAAGAAAGACCTCGGGATAATGTTACTGTATGTTGCTAGGAGATAAACTGCTGCCACTTTTTCTTTTTTATTACCCAGGGGGCTTTGCTGCAGGCTATGGGTCTATTGGTCAGTGTACAGATCAATGAAGCTCTTCAGACCAGTGCTATACTGTATGATACCACATCAGGTCACACAAGTGCACAGAGGTAGACAGGATCTTGGAGAAGAAATCAAAGGTTCACAGGTGCTACTGTTGTTGAGGAAGATTTTTGTATCCTAAAAAACGCAACCCATCCTAACCCTCATCTATCTCATCTGAAACTTTACTTTGTGTTGTTTTCAGAGGTCCTGCAGTCGATCAATATATCAATCAATAGCTTTCAATACCAGATCAGGACATGGGTGGAACTGAGCTGAATTGAGCCATTTGCTGTAAAGACGTTTCAAATGACATTTTGTCAGTCAGCAGCTATATTACACTAAACAAAATGATGCTCTCAGAGTCTGTCATTCACCACACCGTTTTAGTGCTGCGTTTTTTAAGCTCAGGGTCAGAACAGAAAATAGTTTGTATTGTTTCTAGTCAGACCATAGATGACAACAGTGTTTTTTTGATGTGCCTCAGTCTAAGGGGAGCTAAATCCAACAAATTTAGTAACAAGCCAGAGTTGAATTATGCAACTGTGTTAACACAGAGAGCACAGGCTAAAGAGAGGCAAAACAAAGATGAGACTATAAAACAGCAAACCAGTTATCTGGCTATTACCGAGTTCATTCTCATTATGGGTTGTTAGCAGTCTGGGGTTGTCCTTTTAATCCTTGTGCATACAGTAAACACATGATTATAGAAATAATGAGGGGAGATATGGATAGTCAAGCTGAGTATGTCAAAATGGAAGAATAAGATGGACACCACAGAGAGGGGAACATTAAGGTATAACCTATCGTGACATCACCCTTTGGTTTGATGGAGTACCATTTTGAAGCCTCGAGTTTGGTAAACATGCAATGACTGGTCAACTATTGGCTTTATCTAATGACTACTAGACTACTTGTAAATAAATGGGATCATAATTTACAAAATAAACATCATTCTGTATGGAAGAAGAATTGAAACTAGAGAATGAGACATTAGACTCATTAGGAACACTCAGCTAATAAATCAAGTAAGAAGTAGGGTCATTTTGTATTACATGAAACCGGGCTTTGTTTGGTTACCACTGGAGTTGCCTCCTGGTGGGCATTAGAAAGAACGCAGGTTCAAGATACTTCCGTACAGGCCTCATTTCACAGACTCAAAAGCTCCATCCATTATATACAGTCTCTGGGCAGGACACAGAAAATATAGGGTCGATTACGGCACACAAAAAACCATGAAAGGGTTTTAAGCTTGGAGCATGCAGAATCATATCTGGTGCTATAAAGAACTGAGCACATATCATTGGAAATGCACAAGACTGCATGATTTAGTCCAATGCTGCTGCATTGTGCTTGACTGAAAACTGCCATAGGCAAAGCATCAAAGAATGTCTTGCATAGGAATGGAGGACACAAGAGGCTGGGACTGGATACTAGAGAAGAAAATGCGGACTGACAAGGTTAAGTCAGGTCATACCATGTACACCTTGTTCATGAGAAGTGCATACAATAATTCCGGGAAGGTTGAATTCACCAGGACAGGTGATGTTTTTCCAAATTATATGACGTTTGCTGTACAGAGAGCTATGATAGGAATAAGATAAAAAGTAACAGTTTCACTCCATTTGTATCAGAACAACGGGTAAATTATGCTTGCGTGTGGCAAAAGAGCAAACTAAGCTTAAAAAGGAACTTACTAATAACATATACCTTGTGGTATTTACTGACCACAATCAGTTAAATTATCTATACTTTGTTTCTCAGTAAACACATCCATTAAATGTGCACTAAGAAGGACAACTGAATATAATTAACTCAACTCTAACAAGCAGATTTCTGTTTAAATGGCAACTTTCATTTAAAGTTTACATTAAAATTTGACTGAAATTCAGAAAGAAGGATTTCCATAAATTTCAAAATACATTTCTGCTTCAGTCCCTTCAAACACACACAGAGCCGCCACAGGGAGTACGGAGTAGCTGTAGGGCCTATCTAGTACAGTGTTTCTCCCTCGCTGGTTTGACTATGGCACTTATCTGCCTACTGCAGAGAGAAGAGAGCAGATACCACACAGATGAGCTCCACTGCCAGTGTGTATCTGTGCATGAGTGTGCATGCATCTGTGTATGTGTTCATACTGTATGTGTGTCCTTCCTCTGGTCTGTCTGTGTACATGTACAGGTGTTTATACGGTATGTACTGTGCGTACGTGTGTGTATTTGCCATTCAGTGTACTGCACAGGAGTGTGTTTGTCTCCCTTTACCTTTTCCACTTATCTTGACATGCAAACCCCTCTGTGTGAAGGTGTGAGATGTGAGTAGTGGCGTCTGACTGTGAGGAGATTTGAGCTGTGGTAATATTCAGGTTTGGGATCCCTCTCTCTCTGTAGGATTAACCTCAGATGGAAAAGATCTGGCCCGCAGACTGTTGACAGAGCCACAGTTATGTATGATACAAGAGCTCAGCAAATGTACGTTGAGGCCAGACCTTTCATAGGTATATCAGAGATGCTGTTCATTTTTTCATTTCATACAGTGTAAATATTATGCACTGTGCAATATCAAGTACATCATATCAGTAACCTGTATGTAGACACTATGTTTTTGTCCAGCTATTGTTTTACGTCTGTTTTTTTAACTAAACAATGAGTCAAATAACCAATTAATGATCTACAGAAAAATAATTGGCCGCTATTTCCGCTATTACGTTTCTGCTTGTCAAATGCGAGGACTTGCGGTTTTCCTTTGTAAATTTAATATTTTGGGGTTTTGGACTGTTTGAATATATAACATTTGGCTTTAAGAAATTGTGAAGGACATTTTTTACTATTTTTGGACATTTTGAAGACCAAACAATTAATCGAAAAAATAATCTGCAGATTAATCAATGAGGAGATTTTTTGTTCCAATTAATAGATGCAACAAATCTGTTTTAATACTTACTTGCTAGTGCATAATAGCTATCTGTTTTATGCTTACTGTTCTTTAGCAGTATGACTATATTTGTATCCTCCTGTACATTTGTTTTAGGTACCCATCTATGAATATGTGTGTCACCATAGCCGGCCAATAAAGGTGATTCTGATCCTGAATCAGGTTCAGATTCTGACAGAAGTTGGATTTTTACTGTGAACTGAAGACTGTTCCTCCCACGACAAATACAACTGTGAAACTTTGACATACTGCAAAGGAAATTATCGCACTTATGTTATGTGCGTACGAGGAAACTGTGACACCCACTATGCTGAGAGAGAGAGAGAAGGCGAGTAGCATTGATGTTGTTATAAAAAGTAAAAAAAAAAAAGAAAGTCAGTTCTGAACACATAGGTTACTGTATTTGTATTCTCGAAGAAACCCTATGGGCATATCTGTATTGTGTGTCTGTGTGTGTGTGTGTGTGTGTCTGTGTGAGAATGAGGGAGCGAAGAGAGAAGGACCACCATGGGTCATCCGTCCATCTGTCCAGCCAACGGTCAATTTGGAGCCAGAGAATAGAGGCATTGAGTCAGGTAAATGGGTGAACACAAAGTCTGTGTGTGTGTGTGTGTGTGTGTGTGTGTGTGTGTGTGTGTGTGTGTGTGTGTGTGTGTGTGTGTGTGTGTGTGTGTGTGTGTGTGTGTGTGTGTTCGCCCACATTGAAAGGCAACGGCAAGTCAGACCAACTCCATCACTCTGGATGAATAGGGACACCCAGGGATGAACGGATGGAAAGAGAGATGGAAGAATAGGAGAGGAGAGGCAGAGGATGAGGAGTGACACGTGGAGGTTATCTGGCAGGGGAGAGAGAAAACGGGAGGCACTCACGGGAGAGATGGCGCTATTGTACATTATTAGCTGGCATACAGTAAAAAGACCTCATACATGCACAAACACACCGTGGGCTCACTGAATAGGCAGTTCCTTCAGGGTTCACTGTGTACGTTCAATACAGTATTCAGCGCATGTTCAAGTATTCTACAGCTAATTCATGTCTTGTTGAAACAATATGCTGAATGTAGGTACTGTTGACTTCTTAGATTGCCACTCCAAAGTCTTTAGAACAAGCTAGAGCCAAACTATACCACTTTTACCAGAAATTCCTCTGATACCGCCTGAACTGCGTTATCGGGTATTGGCGTGTATGTGTCCACAGAGGCGGGCATGTTGAACCTTCATGTTTCTACAGTAGCCTAAAACAGACATACCAAACGCTGGCTTTACATGGGGCTTTCTGCGTTTTTCGCAAACACCACAGCTTCTCCTATGCTCCTGGAATGGGAGGGTGAGGCAAGGGTGTTGCAATGAACAACTAAGATATACCTTTGTTAATCCCCCGTAGGAGAAATTCAAACAACACCACTTGATACCACAAAATCCTAGACAGTGGACACTGAAAGTGAAACAAAGTACCCTAACAATACATATGGTAGCACTTATTAGATTATGTTAATTAGTAACACTCATAATTTTTATGCAGCAAGTGAAACAATTAATCAATTAGCAGGTTAGTTTTTTATAATAGTTTGAGTAATTTTCAAGCAAATTTGTTCTCTGTTCAATATCATTTTAAATTGAATATCTCTGTTTTAGACTTCAAACAAACAATCTGAAGACAGCACCATGTGTTTATTCCATGGGAAGTTTACACTATTTTATAGCAGACTGAACAGCTCATCTAAAAAAGAAAAAATTTAAATTAATCCACAATGAAAATAATCATTAGCTGGATCCATAATACATACGTTATTCTTCATAATCCTTTGACATTAGTAACCTTAAACATGTTCATAAAAGCTTTGCTTCATTGTTCTAAACTCCCAGTGTTGGGTTGATTCCTCTCTGTAAAATAATACTCAGGCGGGCTGCTATCAGATATAGCAAAAACACACTGTAATGATGGGTGCTATCTAAGTGACTGTTCAACTTTAACACACGTGCTCTTTCTCCTGTTTACTACAGCTCATACAAATAGTCAGGGATGCATAAATAGACTCAGACATATATATTCACACAAATACCCTAAGGTTAGCAAAACACTCCTCATTTCAATTAACAATTATTATGCTTCACAGGCAGCCCCTAAAATAAACTTGCTTGCCATCTCTCTTTCTCTCTCATTCAGTATCCGTCTGGCGCTTCTCTCTCTCTCTCTCTCACCATTTTGTGGCCCTCACTCAGATCTTCCCTCATTTCCTTCTCCTCCTGCGGGGTAGTAACTGTTCATCTCTGTCATCTCTCTCTCTCTCTTTCCGTCTCTCGCTCCCTTTCTCTCTCTCCCTCCCACCTCAGGGCCACTCCAGTCTAAATGGAGTGATTAGTCTAAAGTGGGTGCTGTCAGTGAGATCATCCTAAGATAGAGTCCTATCTGGAATGACCTGAGCCGACAGCAGACCAGCTCCAGAGAGACAGAGAGAAAGAGAGACACTATTAAATGTTCTATTTGTGACAGCTGGCTCCAGGCTCTGCCACAGCCATGCCTCCTCTCTTCCATCTAGATCCAAACTGCAGCTCTTGCTCTGAGCTGTGTCGATGTCACGCAGTCCCTCTCCGTAGAGTTAATGTGGAGCGTATAAAGAAAGAAAGGAGGAAAGAGGAAAAGAGATGAGGAGAGGAGAGGAGAGGAGAGGAGAGGAGGGGAGAGGAGGGGAGAGGAGTTTAAGTGAGGTGAGGGTTAAACCGGACTAACACCCAACACATTAACAAAATAAATCAAGACATATGATCATAAATAAATATGGTGGTTTAAAGATTAGAAGGCTTTGGACTACACCTGGCTCTCTCTCTCACACACACACACACACACACACACACACACACACACACACACACACACACACACACACACACACACACACACACACACACACACACACACACACACACACACACACACACACACACACACACACACACACACACACACACACAAAAGGACAAGGACAGAGCATTACAATACGCTGCAGAGGGCACAGGCTGACAAAAGCCATTTCATCACGGGTTAACCTCATTCACACATTAATCTGCCACAATAGCTTCCTAATCACATAATCCACAGAAATTATACAGACAACACCTTTAAATTATGATTGCACAGCTGGAGGGAGGGGGGATTAACTAACAGGAAATAGAGGTGACTGTGTAAGTGCGTGTGCATGAATGTGTGTGTGTCTCAACTTTGCACTCATAAAACTGATGTAAAACCGAGATGTGAGCTGGTAGCGCACACACAACCACGTACTGGTGTTAAGGTTTGTCTGTATTATTTGTCAAGTGAGCATAACACTCTACCTCTCAAAAATCCCTCTGTGGGATGCATTGTTGTTGTCGTGTGTGTGTGTTTGTGTGTTTGTGTTCGTAAACATCATTATGTTAGTGCCTTTTTTGAAATGGAAGTGATTCCTCCCACTTGACAACACATAACTGCACTAATCATGACAGTGTTAAAACACTCCACATAATGTGTGATCTTGCACACACACACACACACACACCTACACACTGACACAAATACACACATATGCACACACACTGCACTATTGAACAGATGTATGGACGAACTGAATGACCAACAACTCAAGTGTTTTGTTATACAGAAAACCACATCTCATTAAGGTCGCGTTACAAACAGCAATTGACCTGTGAATGTATGTGAATGTATGTATGTGTGCGCTTGGATATGTGTGTGTGTACGTGGTAATGTGTATAAATGAGTAGGTGCTACCAAACAATTGGCGTTTGAGTGTGTGTATCAAGTAACATAGTGCCACTGAGAGATTCTCTCCCTATGCATTTTTCTGTTTCTCTCTCATCCAAATTGTGTGCAGCCTGTGTGTGTGTGTGTGTGTGTGTGTGTGTGTGTGTGTGTGTGTGTGTCTAAAACTAGGCCCTTCAGTTAGACAAGGTGGGATTAAGAAGAAGGGATGGAGTTTCAGAGCAAGAGAGAGATGCTTCAGAGAGCCCATCATGTATGCATTGAAAATTTCTTCCTCTCTGCAATTATTCAAGAGCTGCTGTTTGCCAGAAAGGGATGAGCAACAGGAAGAGAGGCAGAGAGGAGTCAGATGGTGGATTAACACAAGGTTAGATGGCGTGGGTAGGTTTAACAGTTAACCAGAGCGGTGGATTCAGAATGCCAGGATGAGAATACGTGTGTGTGTGAGTGTGGTGTAGGTGGTGAGTGAGTGAGAGAAAAATATAAAGAGATATATGTACATAAGAGAAACCTGGCTGCTCTAGCAGATAATAAGTGTCAGCAGGTAATGAAACAATGGTGAACTGTGGAGGAGAGAGGGAGGGAAAAGGGAAACAGAAGAGGAGGGAAAGGCGTCAGAGAGAGGGAGGTATTGAGTCCAAATTTAAGATGGTAAAAGAACAAGAGGACAAAGAGAGGAGAAATACTGCAAGTGTCATGTGACTCCAGCACGTTAAGTAGATTTGTGTCTTAAAAGGTCCAGTGTGTTACACTGAGGAGGAGCTATTGGCAGAAATGGAATATAATATTCATAGGTATGTTTTTAATATTGTATAATCACCTGAAAATAAGAATTGCAGTGTTTTCGTTACTTAGAATGAGCTGCCTTCCATGGAGTCCGCCATGTTGTCTTATTTCTATTCTCAGACCCCTATCTACAAATACTGGTTGTACGCTGGGCTTTTTGCGGTTTTCGTGACTTTCGCAGCCACTGTAGTCTCTCCTACACGCTTCACATCTAAAATAGTAGTAGTCAAATTTTTGTTAACACTGTGTTCAGTAGATATTGCCTGTATTTTCATTACAGTGTTTATACAATATAACCCAAGTGTTGTGTCATCTATTAAACATGTTTGTGTAACATTGGATTCTGTTTAAAATATGGAGTGTGTTGTACTGTAAATCCATGTAGGCTGAAAAACTTATGGTTTATGGAACTTGCACATAAATAACATATCAAATCATTATTTTATTCATAAGGTTGGTCCTGTGTGAGATAAAAATCATATTTCATAACCAGAGACATATTTTACTAGATATGTGTGCTTGGTTTGGTGAACATTTCCATAGTTTTTAGGGCATGATTTTGACTTTGATTTTTTTTGTGATATCCTCAGTCTGTCTTGTGTTGTTCAACCAACAGCACAAAATCTAAATATATAATCTATAATGTTAAGATAAGAGACGTTGCAAATACTATCTGAGAAGCTGGAAACCATCAAATGAAAAAAAAGATTACTGAAAAATTACTTAAATAATATGTCGATCAAAGTCAAAGTAGATGCCGATTTATTTTCCATTTATCAACAAAGTGATTAATTGTTGCAGCAGTAAGAGAAAACGTGACGTGGTTTTATTCAAATCCAATCCAAACTTCCTCTTAATTAGCACCTTTCTTTCACTGTCTGTTGGGAACGTGAAAGAGGGAGGATAAGGGCAAGAAAGAAAAGAAGCAGAGAAAGTTAATACTGGGAGAATTGTAAACAGGGGGTGAACAGAAGGAGCCATGCAGAAGAGAATGCTTTATTTGTATTATTTGTACTGGGTTTGTCACTTTTTAACATGTGGATTCCAAAAGCCTGTCTTGTCCTTTGCTACAGTACAATGTTTCAGGGGGCTTTGTATGGTTTTCTGTGGATTAAGGAAGAAGCACATTGCATTGTGACAGGAGGAGGGAAGATAGTGTGTGTGCATGTGTCAGAGGTGGTGGAGTCAGTGGAAGAATACACACCTCAGCTCCCACTCCATAAACAATGCAACATACATTTTTTAATCCGTACCACGGGTCACTCTTGAGTATCAAAAAGCAAAAACAAAATAGGAAACTAAAGAAGCACACGCAACTTTTGTACTGTAACTCTGAAAAGACAAATACCACTGCCTAAACATTTCATTCAATACGCAATTTCTGCGCAATTTCTCACTTTTCAACCCTCTCAGATTAGTTGAAAAGCGCACATACACTTTAAGAGTATACACACAAAAGCAACGTGCACACAGCTCCACAGAAACACCAAACACCATTCTAAGCAGTGAAAGCTCTCACTTGTTAGATGATCAGATTGTTCTTGCTGCAGGCTTGCCTCTAAACATATAGAGCCTACACCCGCCTGATGCTAAAAGCCTGACTTAGTCCTGTTGAATATTGCATGGCGCTAATGTTTCACAGCCTGGCACAGATTGGCAACACACAGTCTCCTGGGTGAAGTGTTGGTGAAGGGGAGGGGAGTGAGGTTGGAGCTGGAATGATACAGTTGTCTCATCTCCTTTTTTTTATTGTCTTTATGCTTTTTTTCTGTGTGTTTTTGTATTTTTAATCTCTACTTTTCATCCCTGTTGTCCTTAAGTCTAATAATGTTCTCACGCTCTCTAAAATAATGTAAACGTATCACACAAAATAAGGACTTAACTCTGAAGTAACTTTGTAGATTGGTCACAAAACATAAAAATGATTTATGTGCAGATCTTACAAGTCCTGACACATGACAAACAGGATCCAGAAAGATAAACGGCTGTCACAGCTAGGAATCATTCTTAGTTAGAGAAATATAAACATGTTTTAACTCCCTTTTTTCATTTAAAAAAAAATATGCCAAACTGCTTGATGCATCAGTGTTAAATAAAAAATAGTCTGAAGTTTGAAAAGTTTCCTCAGTTCCGACTTTCGAATTGAACCCCTTTTTGATACTCAATGTTACAAACACGGTTGGTACTCTAAAAGCATTGGGGTTTGAGAGCCAGCCCTGTAGCTTGTTGAAACTATCCAACAAGTTACATGACAGACAGTTAGTGGGTTTTGGTGGAGGAAAAATACTCATAGGTAACACCTAAACTAATATGACAAGCAGGGTTTGCAGTGGTGGCTTAGTTACTTCAAACTTACAGTCGCTTTTCACAAAGTACTTTTTTCTCTGAGCCCACTCTTGCTCAGTGACAACTCCATCACCTATTCCTTCATTACATTTCAAGCGTAAAATTTTCCACACTGGTCGCCTGTCTGTCTGTCACTTTCTGTGCCTGAATAAATATCTGTACCGACTCTACTTTCCCTCTTTATCTCTTTCAGCCCTTTTTTTTCTTCTCTTCCCGTGTGACATGTCCTGTTAGCATTAGTGAGGCGGCTAGCTGGAAAACCATCTGTTTCGTGTACCTCTTTAGCCCATTATGTGGTTGTCTGACTAGAGCACTCACAAGGTTTGCGAGTGTGTGTGTCTCTGTGTGTGAGTGAGAGTGTGTGAGTGAGAGTGTGTGAGAGTGAGAAAGTCACCAACATATAACAGTAAAGTAAAACGGGGATGGTTTAAAAATCTGTCCTGATTGCTTCACTAGACAACTGCACAGTGTTTTACAAGGATCTGCTACAAATACAGTATGTATCTGGCCTGGAGTGTGTGTGTGTGTGTGTGTGTGTGTGTGTGTGTGTGTGTGTGTGTGTGTGTGTGTGTGTGTGTGTGTCAGACAAAAAGGCTTGTCTCTGTATAATGGGACAGCGGGATCTTGACAATGTTGATTTGGAAGCCCCGAAGGGTGCCTGCATCAAACACCCACATCTACTCACACACATACTCACACACACACCAGGGGGGAGGCCCTCATCAGAGGAAGGTGCGTTGTTTTACCAACACAAATCACATCAAGTGATTAGACACAGCACAGTCACCGTGGAGACAGGTGGGAATGGCAACAGATGATGAAACGGGGATTCCATCAAGAAATCACACAGCACACACATACAAATCCCATATGCAAGAATGCAAGCACACAGGCTCTCAATCAAACACAAAACACACATAACACACACACACACACACACACACACACACACACACACACACACACCACACACACACACACACACACACACACACACACACACACACACACACACACACACACACACACACACACACACACACACACAGAGGGACGCCATCAGAAAATCAGCAGCCAATCAGAATAATTTGACTGGGATGATGACAGGTCTGTCCATGGAACAATCTGCAGCCGCTGTCACCAAAAGAGAACATCGTTATCACCACACACACACACACACACACACACACACGCTCTCTTTGCCCCTGTACTGTATCTCTCACATTATCTGTGTGTATTCAAAAGAATTACCAGCCGCTCAGTTCACTGTATGTGTGTGTGAGTGTGTGTTTATGTCCAAACTGCTCGCTTTCATGATCAGTAACGTGGCGAGCATGTGGCTGACCGCTCGAGTGTGTTCATGCGTCTGTGTATGTAATTTTGCATGTGTAGGTGCTCGGCCATTCTTCGCGCTGAATACAAATCCAGCGGTGTGTCAGTCAAATTGGCAGCGTTAGTCTCCCTGGCAATTTCCATGAGATTCGATTTAGAGGGCTAATGTATAATAGGCCCTCGAAGGGAGGTGGGAGAGTATTAATTGAGATGGACTGAGCGAGAGAGCGAGAGAGAGAGCGAGAGAGAGGGTGGGAGGAAGAGAGACAGACACAGAAAAAGTGACAGAGAGAGAGAGAGAGAGAGAGAGAGAGAGAGAGAGAGAGAGAGAGAGAGAGAGAGAGAGAGTGATGTTACTCTAAGCCGAGAGTGGACTCTAGCGGATACTGTCACTCTCACACACTCACATACACAAACACACATCCTCTTCAGAGTGCAACAGAAAAGGAAAAAATAGTCCAGCTCCATGTGGCCATCTTGCAGAAATTACTTCCTTGTACTTTATTTTACTGAACTAGTTACACACGAGAGGGAACAGAGGGAATAGAGGACTCTTCTTCTTCTTTTCTATCTACTGAGCGTGAATTTGGGTAAATCCATCTTAGTTTTAACGATTTTCCCTCTTGATGTTCAACTAAAAGGTTTCATGACAGGGTTTATTATTTAAGAGGCAGCTCTTGGTGAAAGTCTGGTGAAATACAGTTACCTCTCATTTTCTGACCTTTCAGTGACTTGACCCTAATGGCTTCCTAAAGCACATATATATGAGTTAGGTTGGTGTTCAAGAAGCCTTTTTTAAAAATCTGTTCAATCTGTTGATCCCCAGAGGAAAACTATCGAGATCTAAATCGATTAGTTAATTAGTCAGGCAACAGAAAATGAATCTGCGACTATTTCAATAATTGATAAACTGTAAGTAATTGTTCAAGACAAAAAGTCAAACATGATCTGGTTCCAGATTCTCCAGTGTAAGTCTTTGTTTTGTAGGACAGTAAACTGAAGGTCCTTTGGTTTTGGACTGTTGGATGGACAAAATAAGACATCTGACAACATCTCTTGGGCTTTAGGAAATTGTGATTTTACTAACAATTAATTGAGGCAATAATCTTCCAATGAATCAATAATGAAAATAATCATTAGTTGCAGCCCGAAGACCTTCCTCCCTTACACGGGGAGGTCAGAGTTCAGGGTCACAGAGCAGTATTGCCACACCTGGCAGGAGAATCGGGATCTAGCTTCACAACAAAGCAGCAGTGGACAACGTGTCTAACTCCTGCACATCACCACAACACCTTGCTGCCATATAAACCATATAAAGATGGCAAAATAAAAAAAAAGAAACAAATTAAGATATAAAATTTGTTCTGTAATATCTGCCTCAAATGTGTGGCTTTGACAAACAAAACAACTGCAATGATCTGATACTAGTGAAAGTCTAATACTTCAATACATCAATCTTCACTTCCTTATGATGAAAATTGATTCAAATGTAGTAACTCCTACTCTTTTGGTAGTGAGAGATAGAGTAATGTGGGTTTCTGATCAAACACAGTATGTACAGGGGTATCATGTATTGGGTCAGATGTTGTACTATGATGTACTATAAGTAAAAACAGCGAGGAAACTAGCTTACTTACACAATGAAGTGACTCCTGTAATAAAGATAATCGCACTGTTTAAATATCTGTGCAACTTTTCCTGATATTTTTCTCCTTCTGCTGTTCCTCAAACATGGCAGTTGCTATTTTTGCGGAAATCCTAATAATGGCTTTCAGCTAGCGTGTGTGTGTGTGTGTGTGTGTGTGTGTGTGTGTGTGTGTGTGTGTGTGTGTCTTCTCTGTTGGGCCGAGTCTCCCTACGACCACTTTAATGCACTAAGATGTTGTCAAGCAGGAATGTTATTGATGTTTCTACGGCAACCTAGGGGCTTGAGCGGAGGATTATGTTGGGAGAGAGGGACAGCAAGACAGAGAGAGAGAGAGAGAGAGGAAAAAGGAGAGAGACTGGGAGAGGAAAACACAAAATCCATTGCAGATGGAAGTGAGCGGAGGGAAGGAAGAGAGGACAGATGTTTTTTTTTTTTTTTGTCACTCACAATATCTCACTTTTTCAGCAAATGAAAGGCCACTCGGAACATAAGAAGGGATGAGTGAGGAATGGTGGGTGGATGGATGTTGGATACGGATGAAGAGTGTGCCCCAGAGAGGCTGATGAGGAGAGTGACAGAAAGACGGGAAGTTGGTACACCGCATCTGATCAAGATTCAGAAAATATATGAATTACGACTATTATGAATAATGCAAAAGGTTAGCAGGGGTGAGAATTTTTAAGAGGTCAGTTCTCCTGCATTAGAAAACAGGTATTTTGGCACTTACCTCCAGTGTAATATAGCCATGCAGCTTTGGTTTATTTTGCCAAAACAAACCACAAAAGTATCTGTGTGACTACAAGGAGTAAGTGAGAACATGTATTTTTGTAATTTAGGTGACCTGATCCTTTAAAAAACCTGCCTGTCCCAAATGATATATATTTTATACTGTCTTTTAATAATGTTTGTAATATAGCAATCCAGTATTTAAAGCATTGCCAAGTTGCACTGTGGGAGTTGAACCCCTAAGGAGGCATATCCAAACCCTGACCTCATACATGTAGAAATGTAGGAAACTGGTAATTCCTGCCTGAATTAAACCAAAATTATACATCTTAAAGATTATGAAACAAGAGGTATATTAATGCTATGACAACACGTGCAAAGCTTTTGAAGTTAAGTGAGTCAAACATGAATGTGCGCAAAGGCCCACACTGTCACAAATGCTATAAAAAAAGGATACAAAATAAGGGAAATAGGAGAGTGTGACTTGTCATATGAACAATGAAAACTAGAGGACAGCCAGGGAAACAGAGAGAGAGACAGAAAGAGACACAGGGAGAGGGACAGAGAAGTCCCAGTTCGAGCATCATTTAGCATCCAGCTGGCACAAAATAATGTTCTTCACCATACGTACCCTTTTAATTTTCTGTCTCTCTCTCTCTCTCACACACACGTAGACTTAAAAATACAGACATTCCCCTCTCTCTCTCTCTCTCTCTCTCTCTCTCTCCCTCTTGTTCTTTCTCTGCCTGTCCCACATCAATCAAATCTACTCCCAAAATGATCATCTGTTTAAGGCAGATTATCTTAGGGAAAGCCATCTATCGAATTACAATAGCACTACTTTATCCACCTAGCCAGACATCATCCCTGGAGTGTGTGTATTTTTGTGTGCGTGTGTGTACAGCCACAGAACAATGTCCAGTACATTTGTTTTCGCATGCCAACATCCATGTGTGTACACACACACACACACACACACACACACACACACACACACACACACACACACACACACACACACACACACACACACACACACACACACACACACACACACACACACACACACACACACACACACACACACACACACACACCTCACTCTCCTAAAGCGTTTCTGCCAAATCATCTGCGTGCAGTTTGTTTTTAAGAGTGCATTTGCATAATTGTATGGTATCATTGGACTCTGTTTCAGGTTCATTCCCATTTCAAATCAACAAATATGTATTTCCCCTCTTAAATCCCAGTGAAACCACATGCCAACGCATCTCTTCTACATCTGGTATATGAGCAAAGGGATTCCCATGGGAGACCTCTGCTGAGCACTAGGATGACATTGCTTATATTTCATTATATTTAAAAATGATTGGAGAAAAGAAAGCTCTGCAGGTCCAATGAAAGTATTTAATGATGAAGCCTAGTCACTACACCTTTATTGCAGTAAAATGTGACCAAAAGCTTGTCTTTATCTTTAAATACCTGCATTGTGCAAGAGGGTACATTTTATTTTTTTGCCCTTGCAGCTTAGTATGGTATCATGAGTTTGATGATGAGCATCACCGTTTCATATTTATACAGACTTTTGAATGTGAATCTACTAAGGTGAGCAGAACTAGATGTGCAACTCACACTCAGTCTATATTACTTCTCTTGTGTATTTTAACCCTCACAACTTACACAGTTAAATAGTAAAAATTATACTGTATATGAATGAATAAAACTATTTGAGCTACAGCTCAGGGCCTCCACTACGTTTAGTCAACTAGTGTGTCCTGTCCTAAGGATGAACTAGGAAACCTTATTTGATATTTTCTGGAACATCACAATACATTTCTTCTTTTTTTTATACTTACACTATATTACAAGAGATCTTTCTACATGACTACAGGATGAGACACAATTTGATGAATTCTTCTATTAAATCATTTGATGAAATAGGAAATTCTTGATGACAGTTCGACTACAAATTACTTTCGTTGAGGACAGCTCTAGTACTGCTAATCTTCATTATTTTATTCTTTTCCAAGTCACCTTCAACAAAACAACCTCCCTATAGTTAGGCCTAAAGCTAATATAGCCCCAAAAAACAAGACGTGTAAACCCGGATTAGTGGTAGTGAGACATTAAGACATGCATGAGGCTTTTTTTTCTGAGTTTGGTGTTAACAAGTAGCTTGCTTCATTCCAAAGACAGAAAGTTATTCTGACTAGTAATTAAAAGAATTTTCGCTGCTGTTGCCAACACCACTTAATAAAAAAGCAGGGGAGAGGGAGTGCAGAGTGACTGGAAGGGGGCTGAATGTGAGGGAGATTGTGTGTGTGTGTGTGTGTGTGTGTGTGTGTGCTCCTCAGCCGAGGGGCCTTGTGCTGCGGGCACTCAGTGAACAATCAAAACAGCTCAATTTAGGCTTTATCTGCAGCTCAAGCATGCATACACAGACACAGACACACATGCACACTCACACACACGTGCACAAATCCACACGGGGCTGAGACAAAAGGACAGTGAAATGAGAAAGGCAGGAAGAAAGCAAGACAGGAATGAACATCAGTGGTGTACGAGGGTGATGATGCCAGCAGTTTGGAAGGTCAGGTAAACGTGGAATTCGATGCACACCGTACCTGATCAATATCATCCCTCTCTCTCTTTCTTTCTTTCTCCCCCATTCTCCTTCTCCCCCTCTCACCCAGGAATACTAAGACCTGACAATATTGACTGGTGCCGACCACAAGGCGATCCATAACAACGGGTTAATCAATTAAGAGCACACATAAGAGAGCACATCAAGGCAAATACATAGAGTGACAATGTGTAATCAACTGTTCACTGTACCCTTCTTTCTATATGTTAGGGGAAAAACTGAACAGGATAGGTTAAAGTAGAGTAGAATACAATAGACCCTTAGGGCACAGCACAGGTTAGCTCCACAACTAAAAAACAGAAACTACTCTCAATTAAATGAATTAAATTCCACATCAACTACAGATGTGTAAAAACATACTGAAATAATAAATGCAGACAATTAATAACACAACAATTTGAATAAGACTGTTCTGCTTTGTAATTCCCTCCTATTGTACGTTTTGTTTGTACTCAAACAAGAAAAGTAGCTCAGTTGCTCTAGAGCTGCTGTGTGTGTGTGCTGTAGGTCTTCCTCCACGACAGCAGCTGTTAAACTGCAGCCACTGCTCCCACCTTCAGGCCAGAAGAGGTACTGCAGGTACTGCAGCACTGTGGCCCTCATACTGTACCCCCCCACAAGGTCTTAGCTCATTGTTCATGCTTTAAGTGTATAATAAAGTGTACCACCGTACAGCGAGTATGTAGTTGGACAACAAATGTTATGGTATCATTGTGGTGGCAATTTGTTTAATAAAGTATGCAAAGTATGATCTTGTCTTTCTGTAAGGTTTTATTAAAGTCATCCATGAATGGTCTCAATGCAACCGTCACACACTCTCGTATGTGAAAGTCCGAAGAGCCCCGATTGGAAGAAGCAGTATGGTTTTATCCCTGTTGGAGCACATAGTTACACATTCCTGAGTTGTGGGACAGTAAACAGACAGATAGTGTGGTGAGATGATCATGTCCTTGGCTTCTCAACATCCCGCTGTTTACTTGGACATAGAGTGTAGTTAGAAACAGGGCTAAAGGTTATATGCCTATAATAGCCTCTTTAACAGTTGCGTATGGTTTTACAATGACCAGGTCAAAGGGTTGTATAGGTTCTTAAAAATTGCCATTACAATCATCCATACATATTCCATGGTTTTCTATTATGTTCTGTTTTCATTAGTGACCCTGTGACCTTTTATACAAAAAAATTGAGATTGTTCAAATTGAAAGACTATATAAATGAATAAATATTATTCATATTTTTTGTCATCAAACAGGCTCGTTGTAAGATGGTAATTTGTAGCAATTTCTAGTCAACAACTGGAAAAGTGACTGATCAGACAACGATACAGATTTTTAACAATATTCAACATGTCTAAAAGTTTGAGTTTGTCTTGGCTTTTCCTTTTGGGCTTTGCCATTTTTATTTGATAGTAGAGGCTTGACAAGAAATAAAAAGGAAAATGGGAGACAGGGGCTGACAGTCAGATTTGAACAGGGTACGCAGCAATTACATACTACACACTACTACACACACCCCAAGGCCACCCACTCACGTTACTTTTTCAGGGTTGTTTTACTAAATACTTCAGATGTCAGGTTTTCCAGAAGTTTAACATTGATTTTTGTTAGAATAAGCTGTTAAAAAATGACACCGCATAACTCCACATTTGTTGCACCATGAAGCTGAAGAAGGAGAAGGAGAGAGATATTTGACTGAATTCAATGTGTATCCAAATGAAAGAGAAACCCACAACATTGGAACTGACTAAATAAGAGGTAGATAAAGGAAGTGAGATCGGGAAAAAGACGCACAGACAGAAATGTACAATGCTTCAAAATTAAGTCAATAAACGGAGCTTATTGACAATTTGGAGCTAACAATAGTGTCGCTGTGTGTTTTGTGTGTGTGTGTGTACTGTATGTGTGTTTGTGTGTGTTTTTGGCTGTGGTCAGGGTTGTTATGGCGATGACAGCACTTCTGGAGGCTCCTGGAATGTTCCTGTGTGATTGTCCTCAGCAGGAAGTGACGTCACATGTTTGTTCTCGTCTCCTCCTGACACAGGAAATGGACCAGAGAGGGACATCGGCCCGTCTGTCTGTCTGTCTGTCTGTCTGTCTAAAGAGATGTCCTTGTCGGTTACTCTGCGAGCATCTCCACCCATACCCATAACCCCCTTTTCTGCAAAAGTCTACACATTACTAAGTATTACTTAACATTTAATAAAAAGTGCTTTTTAAAGTTAAAGGTCACCTCTAGTTAAACTAAAACAGAAATGTCTATATTTATTTAAATCGAATTGGTCAGTATAATTCCTCCGTCACTCCACTCACACTTTACCCAACCATAACTTTTACAAATAAAAGATTAAAACAATTTCATAACTATTGATTGAGTTATCCTTTCATTCTTTCTTTTAAAAAGAAAATACACCGGCAGTGGAATTTCCTTCCTCCAATTTTCATCTCTTATGTAAATACCAATTTATTTCCAGAGCTGGGTTATTCTTCAAAAACTGTGGGGCATTTTCTCTTTAGCTCTTTCAACAATGCAGGGCTCCTAATTTCATCAACACAGCTTGTTTCTTTTTTAACAGTATTACATGAGAACGTTAGTAATAACATCGAGCACCATAGATACTGAGCAAAAATAATTTTTCACATCTGCGGTACCCACTCTGTGCATCTGCCCTCTTGTATCTCTGTGTGTGTGTGTGTGTGTGTGTGTGTGTGTGTGTGTGTGTGTGTGTGTGTGTGTGTTCGGCTCACCTACTCCTCTCAACAAATGACAGTGCTGTAGCTAACAAGCACTCCGGCCCATTTTGACTGGGCAACAAGGGCTTAATGACAAGTCACATAACAATGGAGAGGAGAGGGGAGTACAGTAGAGCGCTCCAGCCAAACTATCAGTCTGTCAAACAATGGCTTGTCAGTCCTCATCTTCTCTTCTCTCTCTCATTGTGGCACAGATAAACAAATCAAACACACACTCACCTATGCACATATGCTCATATACACAGCAAATGCGTGTTTTTGCAAAAACAAGCCTACTCATTAACACACAAACAGAAAAACATGCTCAGGTATGCATTAGCACACATAAAGATGTAAAAGCACAACAAAGTGCAAACTGTCTCCCACACAACCATGCACACACACACACACACACACACACACACACACACACACACACACACACACACACACACACACACACACACACACACACACACACACACACACACACACACAGAGGCAGTATAACTGGCTGTACAAGCAGGGTTTGATGACAGCCCCCAAACAATAGGGAGCAGAGCAGCCTAGCTATCTGCCTGTCACACAATGAAGGGGGTACTGCTGAAGAGGTTGTCACCACCAATACATGTAAACACACACGCACAAACACACTGCAAAAATCATCACAAAAATAAAAACATGAGCTGTGGAGTGTGTGCACGTGTGCATGCCAGCAGGCACACACACAAACACACACACACACACACACACACACACACACACACACACACACACATAAACGGGGTAATTCAGAGCGCTGCCATTTATGTGAAGAGCGCTCCGTTTTCCAGACTGTGAGTGGAAGTGAATTTGCTTTTTCTGTCGAGTACAAGTCAGGTTGGATTAAACAACACTTGGCCAGTGCTGATGGGTTATCACGGTGCATCTGTGTGTGCATCTGTGTGTGCGTGTGTATGCTTGTACTGTGATGATGCCCACAGGCGCCTGGATTTGATGCAGGCAAATCTGCAGACATCCCCCTTCTCCTGTCAGGACCCATCTCTCTCTTTTCTCTGTCTCTCAAGGTGTCCTTTCACGGTTTTCTTGCTCATCCTGTTTCACTTTGTTTTCATGTCTTCACTCACTGTCTGCCCTCTCCTCTCCTTCCCTGTCCCTTTAACAACTGTTGCTGCTCCTGCTTGTTGTCTACAGTGGGCCTTAATGAGGCATTTTCTAGGTTTCTGTAATCAACAAACTGAAAAAGACAGAGACAAAAAGACAGAGTGGCTTCCACACTATGAATGAAACCTCTAACAGCACCTGCACAGCCCTGTACACACGCTTTTCAGAAGACGTCAACTTCCCACTGTGCCATGAATTTCTATCAACTCTAATTATTCTTTTCATCTAATGTGGATATACTCCAAACACCATCAAAAGCGTTACTGGAACTTGTTACACTTTCCTTTTTCCCTTATGCTATTACGTTATGGGACTGTGGTTTCTCTCAGCTCTGGGGATTCCTTTTTATTGTGCTGAGCCAATAAAACAAAGACTCTGTTGCATTGTTAGGTAGTAATTAGCTGGTCTAATGAGGAATTCACAGAGTACAGATCAATTAATATTTGAACAAAACCAGACTTGAGTTCTTATTTTTGCTGATGCTGACAGCCATGGATACAAAGGACAGAATGAGATCACAGTGCTATTTGGTGATCTTTTTAAAGCATAATAACTCCCTGCTTTCAGTCAAATTGTTACTATGCATAAAAGCAGCCCTCTCAGTCAAGAAAAAAATTATATTACTAAAACATATCTGAAAAAATCTGTAAAAAGAAAGCCAGCCATAGAGATCAATGCAAATCCAATCCAACATTTAACATGTACAAAGGAAATGCTGTTACATTTCCTTATAGCACTCTCACTGAATGGCTTATTCAGGCATTTGTTCAGTGAGGCTGGTACTATAGTACGCTTTGTATACACACACAAACACTGAGGCATACATTCACACACTCCGCTATAAATGATAACACTGGCTGTCTTTAATGTTTAAATAAATCACCTGAAAAGTCTTCAGATGAAAACTCCATCCAAACACAAAAGAAAAAATATAAAAGAGACATTGAGTGACATACAATGGTCATGGACACTGTAGTCTGAAACAAGACTGGGACTGCAATTTCAAACTCTGGAGATGTCACTTAGCATGCTCTGGGGTGCAGCTAAATAATGGTGGTGCAATAAACTAAACTGTAGCCTAAATGGTTTATGTGTTGTTATAGTTTGTGGACGACAAGAGAGTCCTGTGGCATGGAGGCATATGCGATATCAAGCCACGGCTACACAGACAACATTTATCATTGGGATAAATTCTACATTGGTTTTTGTCTGATTGGAACCGTTGATAATAATAAAGAGATTAAATAACACAAGCCTTATTTTTAGGGATGGCAAAATTGATATGTTTGTCGGTCCACCCCTTTGGACCACACTATGGATCTCAACAACTATTTCATGGATTGCCAGGAAATTTGGTAGAAACTTTGTCCCCAGAGGACAAATCCTTAAGACTTTGATGATCCCATTTTTTTCTGTAGCACCACCAGCAAATCAAAGTTTTCACTTATCTACTACTAACATAAATATATTAAAACATCTACTAGATAAATTGGCCTCTGACCTGTCATCTAGCGCCACCGTCAAGTCAAATTTTTTATTTGTCCAATACTTTGTGGTTTATGTTGAAATACCTGCAAAACTAATGACGTTCCTATCAGCTTCTGCTGTACTTTGTGTGTCTTGCAACACCTGAAGTGTTCACACACATGGACCAACTTCACTTCATCGACTGCAGGGTCTCAGGTATCGGTTCTCTCATCTTCTTCTCTTTCACACACTTCAGCACATTTGTTGTTCAGCTAATTCACCTAAAAGGGGCTGAGCTTGACACTCAGTGAGTAATACAGATCTGTGAGAGTGTGTTCAATTGGATGGATTTGAGGGAGCTGCAAAAACGAGGGGTCTGGTGCTAAGGAAAAGAGAACGAAGAAAAGGACCAAAGAGCCACAGTAAAGTAGAGAAGAGTAGCAGTAATGGTGTCTGGATTGCAGTTCAATGGATAACCAGGCAAACGATCAGAATATAGCACTTGATCCTACAGCACTCTGGTGATTTTAGCCATGTGAACACTGATGACCTAATGACCCTACTGCCTGGCTCAGGATAGGAAAAAGGAGGATTGTGTGGACTGACATCATAAGATACTGCAGTAGCGATGCTCTACGACAAATGACGCAGATCTGCATAGACTAACTTGGTTGGTAAAAAACTTATCGGAAAGGGAAAGTAGCCAAAGTCAGAATATGAGTAAAACCATCAAAGACACCACGATTTTCTTTTGTTAGACTCTGTTAACCCCTCAACACAAGAAACTAGGAGGAATTTACCACATCCATCTCGGTGACATGTCATATTAATGCTAAACATTTAAACATTTAAACACTTTTTCTCACTATTTGTGTTTTACTTATCTCGTTTTACTTCAAAGTTACAGGTTATTGGTTTTCTTTCAATAACACATTTTTGCATTTAAATTGGAATTTTTCGCATGCCTCTCAAGACTTTTGCATGCTCTGTACCTTCAATAAAATGATGTGCTAATGCTGAGGGTTTCATTGTCCACCAACCTGATAATGCATCTTACTGTACCCATTTTAATATATGCCCATCATTTGCCATATCTGCCATATCATAAACATGCATTATCATTAAAAATGTTTTACCTTACATCGCATTACCTTGTTACAGAGTTTCCATGACATGAGTACATTTGTTCAGGTTGCTGCATTCAACACACTATGAGCTTTACAAAGTGAAAATTAAAGATGTGCAGTGCTCTGAATAGACATTAAAATCCACATACACGTATCTACTGTATGTACATGTATTTGTGGTGTTTGAGCCTGTAAGTACCATGTACTGTGTGTGCATGGAAGTTCTAGGTTTGTTTCTACATTCCATGCTTGTGCACTGATGTGTGTTTATGTATGTGTGTGTCTGTCTGTGTCCCAGTGAGTATAATGGTCCCTGGAGGCAGGCCAGCGTCCATCAGCAGGCAGCAGGCATTAGTGCACTGCCTGAGTATCGATGGACCACCGGTGCTTGACAGCAGGCCCCTCCCTACGGTCACAGGACAGGATGGGTATATGTATGGCTGAGTGTGTATGTGTGTGTATGTGTGATAGACACAAAAAGTGTTTTTGATACATACATATATATATACACACAGAAGTACAGAGGGAGATGTCTGTGTGTGGTTGAGAGACAGAAATGTTTGTGTATGACCCCTGACCCCAGGCCATGTGTCAAAGCTCTGTGTGTGTTTATGTGTGTGTGAGTGTGGATGAGGGGCCGCCCGGCTGTCATCGATCTCACACACACCAGGCCAGCACTTAACACTTGGACTGTAGCGACTAATACACTCACACCCTCTATTACTGCCCAACTGGAGGCACAGCGTGTGCGTATGTGTGTGTGTGCATGGCCTACTGCCAAACTCATGCTGCTGCTGTTCAATGGCAGCACAATAGATTACACATATAACAGTGTAATGATATATCTCTATTAGACATTCTCCTCTCCTCTCTCCTCGCCTCTCCCCTCTCTCCTCTTCTCTCCAAGCCCATCCATGTTTTACTTTGCTGTGCATATATATAGGACAGGATGATAATTATTACTGGACTTTTTGTGTTTTTATTGAAGAAAATATATAGAAAATTACAGAATTCAGGACTTGAACCTAAATGCAAGTTCTTATTTACTAAAGCTTCATTTAATTTGTGTATTTCTCACTGCTAAAAGCTAAAGAATAACAACATGGTCAATGTTGTATGTATTAGTTGTCTGCACTGCACTTGGTTTTAATATGGCACCAAACATTTTTTCAAAAGTCATGGATACAAGGCTGTATGTTTAACAGTCTGAGGTCAGTAAAGTCTCCTATTTTCCATAGCACTTTCTACTAATGTGTGTTTTAGATTTAAAAAATTGTTTGTGCCATTGTAAACAACTATAGAGCATTTTAGAGACTCCCTAAGAGTGAACACTTAGGAGAACAATGGATCAGATGAACATGGTAACGCCAATGCAGGGTGTGTGGATACCAGGGCTGTTAAGGAGTCTGGGTCACATCAACACTAAGAGAAACATAAGTGGAACATTCACAACAACATAATAGTTGTTTTGATCCTCTGAGTGGTCAGGAATTGGTGAGGCTCATGGGTGTTATGGTAGATATCATGGAAATGCATGCAACTGACAATAAAGTAAGAAGAGGCAAAGGAACAGAGGTTAAAACATCTGCAGTTGCTGATAGCAATGACATAATGTTTGCAATATTTCAGACAATGTACCTAAATGATACAGTATAGGTAGTGTATATAATTAACAATAAAACAAGGTAGGACAGTTGGATCCTAACATGAAATTACTTGTTGGACTGTGATTAACCTCTTTGATAATGAGGCTATGTCAGTCAAACACATCACACAACCCTGTTGTCATGATCATTACTGCAATATCAAGTTCTCTCCTTGATACACCTACTAAAACTAAAACCAAAATTAGTTTGACAAACAGGTGATGAGAAAACCAACTCATTTCCAAATTAGACTAAATAACTAATCAGTTATCAAATAATCGACAAACTAAGAGACTGATCAATAATTAAAATAATTATTACTTGCAGCTCAATATTTACATTCAAAAAACAAATACATCAATGTATTTGATGTATACACTTGACACTAACATATTTACATTGTACAAACACAGTCAAAGGCTCTGAGCTATAGTGTCCAAATATGAGGATACTGTGTCTGTATGAGAGACAGTTGCCTACTCTGGAGCCAATAGAGGTGGAAGGTCTGGGCATGGGTCTATGATTCAGGAGGAGATTCAATGCTTTGCTACCTGAGCAAAAACTTACTTTTCTTTTTTTTTTTTAAATGAATAAATTGAAGGAGCAGAAGATGATTGATGTGTTAATTATTCACGATACAATATAGATTAAGCTGCCTTTGTATCTTTTTAGTAAATGATGTGGATTTGATATGGAGGTTTATGATTCTGGGTCCATGGGAGCAGATTCATGGGTTTCACTCATAAGTCCTCAGTGTCACTGGGGTTAAGGGACCTTTCACTAAACAGCCTACTCAAGTGAACAAGGTTCATATGCAGCACAAAGAGCTGACTCTCTGTGGCAATGTTGTCATCACTGTGCATGCATGGATGGAAACAGTCCACTAAGCATGCTGTCAAGACACACACACATACACACAAATACACACATGTGCGTATTTGTGTGGTCTCTGTGCACCACTAATGTGTAAGTAAAGCAATGTCTATGCCACTGGGTCCCAGAGGCAGTTACCCACCTGTCATACAGACACATACTCACACACAAACACACACAGGAACGAGGAATCTTGCATTACCCTGCTCTTCATTCTTCCAGTTATAGCTTGACAAAGCAGCCAACTAACTGAAGCTAAATAATGCCTTATACACAATTGGGCATTATCCGCTAGGCTAGCTAGCCTCTCACCACAGCTGCCCAGGGGCTAATGTCCAAATGAGATGGTTCATTTCAGGTCTATCTGTCTCTCTCTCTTCCACTTTCACTTTTCTATGTTTATCTTCATGACCTTGTTCTTTTTCCCCCATGGAGGTAAAGGACAGGAGGCAGGGGTGGTAGAGAGGAGAAGAGGTAGGGTGAGGAGAGAGAAGATAAGGGGGAAATGGCCATGGCTACTGGGGCTTTTGTGTGTGTTGGAGAGGGGCATTAAAGGATCGTGAGAGAGAGAGAGAGAGAGATAGAGAGGGGGAGGGAGACATACAAGGAGAGACAGGAAGCTTTAGGCCACAGACCATAGACCAAGCAGCCTCTTAAGTGATCTGATTGCCTTGCTAGGGAACGACAGTGGCCGTGCTCAGAACGGTTACTAATAATACATCTCCACTTAGACTGACCCTGCAAACAAATGCATCAACCTGAATACACACACATAGGAGCACACACACGCAAAGAGAAAGGCAAACACATACACAAAAGAGATCACCTTCTTGTCTCGTAATGCCAAACAAGAAAAACTAAACTCAGAAGTATACAAAGTAACAGAGAAAAGTCTAAAGAGAAATAGAGACCATGTCCATGTCCTTTGGCAGACAAGCAAAAGTGAATGACACTTATTTTCAATTGATCAGCAAAGCACTGTGGTGTGTGTGTCTGTGTCCGTGTGTCTGTATGTGTGTGTGTGTGTGTGTGTGTGTGTGTGTGTGTCTGTGTCTGTGTGTTCGCAGGATGAGAATGGGCTTAAATGACGATCATTGATTAGCTTTAGGCCTATGGCCCACTTAGGGCACGCCATGTGTTTGCAGTCACACAGAGGTACCCACACATATACACACACACACACACACACACACACACACACACACACACACACACACACACACACACACACACACACACAATAATCATAAGTGGATGGTGGACTAAGACTGAAAGAGAACTGGGAAAAACAAATGGATACAGGCAAAGAGGAGGAGTGGGGACAAAAGAGAAGGCAATAGAAGAGAATGTTTAGTGAGAGAGCAGTGGATAACACCGACTGCCAATTCATTTAAACCTTTTTTTGCAATACTTCTTCCGGTCATTTTATTTAGGCTTGTTTATTTTTTACTCCTGCTTTTGTTAGTAGCCGGAGGTTACCACATTTTATTTACTATGTAAAATGCTGAGCATCTGACAACTAGTGGGCCTAACAACCATATTGAAAACTATTAATCCTGTATCTAAAACCTGTATGTCTACAGTAGTGTCTGTGAGTTCAGTGTGCCTCTTTAAAAGGCAAAAGGCATAGCAGGACACTGAGGTATTGCAACACAGATGCCAAACTGGCAAGTAGCTTCAATATTAAATAGCCAGGCATCCATCCATACACACACACACACACACACACACACACACACACACACACACACACACACACACACACACACACACACACACACACACACACACAGACAGACAGACAGACAGACAGACAGACAGACAGGCACAAACATAAGCCAGCAGTGGAGTCATACAAAGACTTAGAGCACCCCCAACTGGGGGACAACACCGGCAAAAAGAGGCAGAGGGAAGCACTGTACAGATACACGTGTACAAACACAAGTTGTGCATTCACATAAATGGGGGCGGCTCTGCACATACAGTGACTTATACCTATCATAAGGCGTACTATTCATCTATTCTTTCTCTCTCTATTTGCTTCTCTCCCGCTCTCTGTAGTTAGACACTTCACACCCCTTATGTGTGTGTTATGTAGCTTATAGTGTTTGTGTAGTGTAGTTATAGCTGAGCAAATGTTTTCCCGCACACAGTCCAAACAAAGGCCAGGTGACACTCACATTTGCACACACACTCACACACACACACACACACACACACACACACATCCACAAATGCACACACCATGAAAGAGGTGCAATTAGAGCATCCCACTCCAATTAACCAGCTCTCTAAACAAATCCACATTAGGCCCTCCATTGTGGCTGCGCTCGAAAACAGCCACTTGGGAAAGCAGCATAAAAGCTCCAACTGTATTTCTCCTCCAGGACACATGTGCATACGTGCGCATGTGTGTGTGCATGTGTGTGTGTGTGTGTGTGTTTGTGTGTGTGTGTGTAGACTGGCAGTGGTTACACAGTGGCACAGAATCTGGGCTGTTATGATTATGGTGGTGATGGGAAGATTGTGCAATCACTGGTGGGTGGAGAGAGTGAGAGGAAGGCAGAGAGGGAGGAAGAAGCACAGCAGAGAGGGTGGAAAGGATTGAAACAGGGAGGGAAGATGTCACCAGCAGCACAGGAAGAGAAAATTAGAACCTGTAGTACTGACATAGTAAGCTACAACTCTGCTGTGCAGGAGTGAAACCTCTTTTTCCAATTTTTTACCAACTTATTGTTTACTTTTAAAAAGTTTTACATCGCATTTGTTAATTTTGACCATGTATTTCGATATATCTTACTTAAATAATGGTATCAGACAGAGCAACAATCAAATGGCACAAACGACAAGCGGACGTTTCATAATGTTTTGTCTGAAGGATCACTTTGTTTTGCTATGATTCTACGTTATCCAGAATAAGGCTGCACATGATTATTGTTTTCTCTATTAAATGACCTCCCAATTTTATGTTGATTTACTTATTAATACTCTTTTACAATATATTTCACTAAAGGCTGAGAAGGTGACATTTATAAATGTCCTAACAGTCCAACCCAAAGACATTCGTATACAAAAAAACGCAAATGGTTTTAAAATAATAATAATAATCAATAAACTAATCATCCACACTTACCCAGAGTCACAAAGCCTTTTTTGTACTGTTTGAAGGTATTGTGAGCAGTAATAGTCCCAGGGTTTCTTACCAATAGGTGAACCTGAGGCAGAGCTTCCTCCCATAGCTACTTATATCAATCAAATCACTATGTTCAGATTTATTTTAAAGAGAGTTAAGGTAAGGGTGACAGCAATGTTTGTTATTAGAGCCTAAAAAGCATACAAAAGGTAGGATTTGTGTAGACTGGTTTTCACATCTAAAATAGATGTTTCAACAGTATCATTTCAAATCACAATAAGAGAAAGATGAATAGAAAATAAAAGTCAAGACACACAGAGAGGAAGCAAAAGAAAGAAAAGGAGGGAGGAAGAAGATGTAGGGACTGAAAAATTATGTCTCCATCTGTGATCCCACACTTAACCCTCCCTCTCCAGTTCCAACCCTGAACACACACTCACTCACACAAATACACATGCACACTTGATGAAAGGCCCAGTGGGGCAGCACAGAGAGTTTTGAGGGGATCTGTCTAGCAACCTGGTTGCACACCAATCTTCTTGTAATCCCTTCTGTCCCTACTGAGACACACCCACACACACTTACATGTTAAGTACACAGACACACAGACACACAGACACACACACACACACACACACACACACACACAGACACACACACACAGGTTTGTCGTGTATGTGTGCATATGAGCCTTCAAAAATGATTTTTTTTTTTTATCAACATCAGAACTGAGTGGTATAACAGGCCTGTACCCCTGTATCTTCAGAGATAAGGGGATAAAGAGTGTAAAACACAAGATTGGAAAGGGTGTCAGTGCTCCATCGTTTCTACTTCCTCCCCTTCCTACTCAATCAAGTTCATTAAAGCAGGGTTTTATTTTGATAAGTGGCCATAGGCACTGCATATCCTTTTTTTTTTAATGTGAAAATTAAATAAATGTGTACATACTCTATCATGCATCCATTATTTAGTGCTTTTTTACATTATGAAGATTTCTGTGTTTTATTTGTTTTATATCATTGTGAACTGGACATCTGGGGTTTGGATTGTTGGTCAAAAAACACAATTTTAAAAATATCACTTGTGACTTTCAGTCTGTGGCAGAATTAATAGCTGTTAAACTCACTGGAGTGTTGTGAGTTGTGTGGTGGCGGGGGGGGGGACAGAGAGAGTGTGTATTTCTTTAGCCTCAATTGGCAAACACAAAGGTCTGTGGCACCATGGCCTGCTGTGGACAGATAGACAGACAGAATAAGAGAGTAAAAAGGTGTGTGTGTGTGTGTGTGTGTGTGTGTGTGTGTGTGTGTGTGTGTGTGTGTGTGTGTGTGTGTGTGTGTGTGTGTGTGTGAGAGAGAGTGAGTGAGTGAGTGAGTGAGAATTTGAAATTGGCCTAAAACTCCTCTATAGCCATAAAACTTCAGAATTAAAGAAAATCTAAAAATGTACAGACCCTAAGGATATACAGTGTTGTGTCACTGTCTCATTCTTTGTCTTTCCTTTCCTAAAATGAAAGAGAAAAGCCACAGCACAATATGATAGTTAGCAGTCAGAATAGCCAAAACGGCTTTAGTCCCTTCAGCCCGGAGCCCCAGAGAAATGCTACAGCTAGTTAGTGATTAGGGCAGTCTCTCAGGGGGCCACTTGAAAATCAGTTAACTTTCCCCTCAGAGACCCACGCTAGCTCCCATTAGCATTTAGCACACCCATTAGCGTCAACACCTACTTTAGCGTTAGCACAGCCAACTGACAGTTAAAGGCCCCTGTGGGGCTATTTAGAGAGTCTCCAGATAGAGAGAGACTGACAGAGTGAACAAGTACTGTAGCATTAAAGCTGTATAGTGACTCACTAGGCAAGTTAATGGCTCCTTAGCTAAATATCAAACAAATTAGCAGTTTCAGCAAAGACATGTTGACAAGTTGAAGACTGACAGGCAGCTGCTCCCCCTCTCTGTTGGGAATTTTCAAGGAATTAGTCCCTGGAACTAAGGATCAATTTATTGATAATTTACAATTACTCTCAGTACTTTCTGTGACTTCTGTGAAAAATATATAATATAATAATATAATAATAAGTCAAAGTCACTGCTTCTGATGCTACATCAGGAGTTGGTACAACCTTTAAGGAGCTACAGCCTTGGAAGTGAACCTAGAACCAGGTTCTTACAACCTTTGTGAGGGGAAACTGATTTACAAGAAAACAGTTCTCTCTGAACTAAATTATGCTTTTGTGTGGTCAATGAAAACAAAATATAAAAGAAAAAAAAAACAATTCTAGCTTTACATCAGGTGAAACTGGTGAAACAAATGCAAAGCAATAAAATACTCACACACACACACACACACACACACACACACACACACACACACACACACACACACACACACACACACACACACACACACACACACACACACACACACACACACACACACACACACACACACACACACACACACACACACACACACACACACACACACACACACACAGAGTGGTTGGAGTGGAGCCAAAGGCCTATTCCCATATGCCCACATAGCCATTTACCATAGCGTTTCACTCCCAGACCAACACACTAATCACATTAATCATCTATTTGTTTTAAAATATCATCAGGGACACACAGACGTGTACACACATAAACAAATACAAGCACACTCATGCACTTGCATATGCACGCTTGTGCCTCTGGAAGTACACAGTGGTGCACTTGATGGGTATAAGAGGGAGGAGAGCCAAATTAACTACCATGCACTAATCACTTAGCTCTCTAATGCAAGCATACTCAGCACATTTGTCAGTGTGTGCATACATATACACACACACTGACAAACAAAGTATACACAGACAGTTGGTGTAAAGATAAAAAAAAAGGCTCATCTAGATCCCTCAAGATAGCTTGCATTGTACTGGGTACATGCTCCAGCATAAAAATGTGTATATGAAGCTTTGTTGCTAAAAGTTGTGTAAATTTGTGCCGCCCTCATGTACCATTGTGCAGTTGTTCCCGAGGGGGTATTCATCATCATGACTGCAGGTGATGATGTAAAAGGGAAATGTAAAAAATTCTATACTAGCGGCAGCTGGAAGTCTGCAATCAAAAATAAATATTATAAGTGGCTAAAATGACAGAAAAAAATGTCATTGAGGGTTTTGAGGGATAGCTTTGAATGAATCATTATAAGTGTGCACTGACTGAGAGGTTTTCCTCAAAGTGGTATACTTTTTTTAAGTGAAAAAATAAAGAATTTTAGCTATGATTACCACAAGAGTTGGCATAGCAACTAATAAACTAGTCGTGCTACATGGGAATTAACAGCAGAGCTGGAGCACGTTTTTGTCCAGCCTCCTTAACTTTTAACACATCTTGTATATTCTTTAACATGAAAAGTATTTTGCATGAAGCTTTAAAGCTAACAGGATGGAATAGGGTATATTGTTTGTTGGTGATATGGCCGATGGGATGATGTTCCAACTGTTAATCACAACTAAATAGATATGTATATACTCTATCACTGTCTTTGTTTGTGTGTGTCTGCGTGTGTGTGTGTGTGTCTGCGTGTGTGTGTGTGTGTGTGTGTTTGTGTGTGTGTGTGTGTGTTACATGGTTGGAGGGGCCAGTGTATACTGAGCTTAGGCACCATAGGGGACATTGCCAGGAGGGGTACATAGGGGTTGGGTGACTTAAATGGAGAAAAATCCAATAATTGTATCCGTCCAGAGGGAGGGGGAGCTTTTAGGGAGGGGGAGCGACCTGTTATTACTCTTTCTTTTTTCTTTCTCTCTTTCATTTCATCCCCTAATTCTAGGGTGAGGGGGTAACCTAAGAAAGGGAGGGAATGAAGTGGAGAGACATGAGGGTTACAGACTGAGCTTGCTGTTAAAGTATGTCCTTGTAATTAGCTGAGTATTAGCAGTGGTGACAATGCAAGAGCACTGGGCAAGGAAACACCCTTTAACGCTCTACTCATTTCCTGAACTTAATCCCCACCGCTTACTGGTAATAGTGCACCCGTGCACACGCATCTGTGCACGCGCATCTGGACACACACACACACACACACACACACACACACACACACACACACACACACACACACACACACACACACACACACACACACACACACACACACAATCAACTTCTGGCTATAATGTGAGTGGACTCCCTGAGCAAAGCTACATCCAACAGTTCACCTTCAATCCCTATTGTGCTCAAAGTCATAATGGTTTAC